>NC_058404.1:97878889-98030943 GCF_002201575.2 Neomonachus schauinslandi
AGAAGAAGAAGAAGAAGAAGAAGAAGAAGAAGAAGAAGAAGAAGAAGGTAGCAGGAGGGGAAAAATGAAGGGGGGGAATCGGAGGGGGAGATGAGCCATGAGAGACGATGGACTCTGAAAAACAAACTGAGGGTTCTAGAGGGGAGGGGGGTAGGTGGATGGGTTAGCCTGGTGATGGGTATTAAAGAGGGCACGCTCTGCATGGAGCACTGGGTATTATACACAATGAATCATGGAACACTACATCAAAAACTAATGATGTAATGTATGGTGATTAACATAACAATAAAACAATTTAAAAAAATTCTCTCTCCCTCTGCCCCTCCCCCCTCAAAAAATTAATGAAATATTAGAATTATTTATACAATTTCTTTTGGAAGAAGAGAAGCTTCTAATATTATTTTGAAAAATGTATAAGAATAACCAGAACAATTCTAAAAAATAGATGAGGAGAATAAAAGGTAAAGAGTGGTAATATATTCTATCCAATATGAATATTATAAAGCAAAAGTAATTGAAATTGTTTGTTCCTGGCACAGAGATAGAGTGACAGAACAAAGACTGGAAATAGACCCAAATGTATGGGTAAACATAAAATAAAAGAGGTACTTCAAAATAGCACAGAAATAGTATAAGGAACAACTGTATAGTCATAGGAAACAAATACACTTGGCTAGCTGATTCATTCCTTATACAAAAGAACTTCTAGAAAAATAAAAATTTTAGTGTAAGTAAAGAAAAAATAAAAGGAAATACTGAAAACTTACATTTCATGTAATGACAGCAAAGATGATCTTGTTAGTGATGATACCTAAAAATTAATAACAAAAAGATTGATAAATGTAATTGTATAAATATTTTAAAATTCTCCATGGAAGATACTATGTACACATTGAAAAACCTAAAGACCAAGTTAAAAATATTTATAGTTTGAGATTGAGGAAAACTAATATCAGTAAAATATACTTAAAATACAAAGAATTTGAAAATAAGAAAATATGTATTGACAAAGAATATAAAATGGGCAAAAGGCATGAATAAAGATTCCCCCAAAAGGAAACAGAAATACTAGCTTTTAAATTCATGAACAAAAGTCAGTCTTCTGAATTTAAAAAGAATAGCAAAAATATAATGAGGGGCGCCTGGATGGCTCAGTTAGTTGCGTGTCTGACTCTTGATTTTGGCTCAAGTTGTGATCTTGGGGTTGTTAGATTGAACCCTGAGTCTGGCTCCATGCTCAGCAGAGTCTGCTTGAGATTCTCTCTCTTGCTCTCCATCTGCCCCTCACCCCACTCACTCTAAATAAATAAATAAATATATAAAATCTTTTAAAAAATACAATGAAAAAAATTTTCCATATCAATTTGTGAAAATAAGCTTGGTAATATTGTATTTTTATGAGTGGGGAAACAGGCATTCTTAAACATATTTTTTGGACATACTAAATAGTACATTGTCTTTAGCAGGCATTTTGACAATATTAAACTACAAAGGCATATTTTTTTGAGCAAGAAATTTTAATTGTAGAATATATTTTATAGAAGTACTCATATGTGTACACATATAAAAAATATATATGAAGGCGCCTGAGTGGCTCAGTTGGTTAAGCATCTGCCTTTGGCTCAGGTCATGATCCCAGAGTCCTGAAACCAAGTTTCGCATGGTGCTTCCCGGTCAGCGGGAAGTCTGCTTCTCCCTCTACCCCTCCCCCATGCTCATGATCTTTCTCTCTCTCTCTCTCGGATAAATAAATAAGATTAAATATATATATATGAGTATGAAGATTCTCATTGTAGTTGTTTGATTTCAAAAGTGTGGGAACAACTGAATAGACATCAGCTGGAGACCTAGTATTTTAAAATATGGAATGTAATACATATTGATTAATAGTTATAGAATGTACCACTGGAATATATGTTAAAATACATTGTTAAGTTAGAAAAAAAGGAGGAGATCAAGAACCATGATTTACCTTCTATGTAAATAAGTAAAAATTATATGTACATATATGTTTATATATGGTTAGAATATCTCTGGGAATATAAATTAGTGAGAAGTATGGACCAGAAAAAAAAAAAAAAGAAAGAAAGAAAGAAAGAAATATGGACCAGATGTACTCTTCATTTTAGATATTCTTATACTTTTTGACTTATATTTTAAAAAAAGAAAAAAAAACATGAGTGTGAATTGTATATTCAAATAATAAATGTTTGTAAAATATATTAAAATATATACATCTATCAGTTAAAAAATGCCTTTTTGAAGTATTCTGGATAGAACATGAATTATTTAGTCAGAAGCACTTGGATTCATTTGCTCACTAAAAACTAATTTATAAACTGTGGCTTTGGATAATATACTCAATCTTTATGAATTCATTTTTTAATCCAAAAATTGGGTAACAAAATATAATCTAAGGATTCTTATGAGGATTAAATGTAATAATACAGATACTATCCCTAGCCTTCTTTCTTTCTTTGTGTTTCCCCTCAAAACCCCCCTTTTTTTCCTACAGTAATGCTTTCAGAGAAATCTGTTAAACAAGTGGTAAATTTGGAAATAGATTTATCTTGCTTCTAGAAAAAACTTTAAAGTTCTTCATGAGTGTAATATATTTTACATTTTCTTCTGCACAGTTAAGTTATACACACCAAAAATTATAGCATATTTTTGGCATTTCCAGTTTTTTGGAAATTTAAAACAACTTAGTGTAATTTTTCATAGATTTTAATTTTGCCATATCTTCAAACTTACAGAAAAATCATAGGAAGAATACAAAGAACTCCCATATACACCTCATCTTGATTCAACAATTGTTTGCCTTTTCTCCCATTTATCATTCTTTCTTCCTACCTATGTATATATCTATTTGCAATGCCTATGTCTGTCCCTCTATCATTATTTATTTTTTTTTTGAATATTTTAAGAGTAAGTTGAAGACATTCTGCCTATTTACTCCTAAAATCTTCTGTGTGTATTTTCTTAGACCCAAGACACTCTCTTATACATTTTAACTCTACATTATCAAAATCTGAAAATCTAAGATTTCACAATATTATCTAGTCCAAAATTCAAATTCAAATTCATTAGCTGTGCAAATAATAGCTATTTTTAAGTAGCTTTTATAGCTTCTTTTTTTTCCCACTTTCATGATCATTCCATATTCACACATTGCATTTAGTTGTCCAGTGTTCTTCAGCCTTTATTTGAATTTTTGTCATTGAATATCCCTCAACTTGAGTTGGTCTGAAGCTATCTCATAAATGTACTCAGGTTATACATTTTTGGCAGAAATATTGCAGAACTGATAGTTTATTCTTGGTCCATCATTATCGGGAAGGATATGATGTCAGTTTATCCCAATAAAGCAGATTTTAACTTTTATTATTCTGCTATTGTGGTGTCTCACAGCTATAAAGTTATTTTTTTATTTTAGTTAATAATTTAACTAAATTTACTATTTAACCAAATTTAATAATTTAACTAAATCAGAGAGATATCTTAAGATCATGTAAATTTCCTGTTCCTAATCAAATTTTCATCAACCATATTTAAAATCCATTGATGAGGGCGCCTGGGTGGCTCAGTCGTTAAGCGTCTGCCTTCGGCTCAGGTCATGATCCCAGGGTCCTGGGATCGAGTCCCACATCAGGCTCCCTGCTCGGCGGGAAGCCTGCTTCTCCCTCTCCGACTCCCCCTGCTTGTGTTCCTGCTCTCGCTGTCTCTCTCTGTGTCAAATAAATAAATAAAATCTTTAAAAAAAAAATCCATTGATGATTTTATAACTTCATCATATCCTCATGATCTATTGAGCACACTTGCAGGAAAGAGCATTCCATTTCCTGGCATTCATTTGTTCACTTATTTCTTCATCTCTATTAGTATAGACTCGTAGTTATTTTATTCAGATATAAATATTATAAAGCAAAAGTCATTAAAATTGTTCCTTTTTTATGTATTTCACTTTTAATTTTTTTTACATTTTCAGTGATTCCATTTAGTTCACAGGTTATCTTTATGTCTAGTTCAAATAACACTATACCACATCATGTGTAGTTTAAGTTCCTTGTTATAATATTCCCAGTTCCTCCCATTCATCCTTTATGAATTTGCTGTCATTCATTTTACTTATCCATGAGCTATAATCACCACATACATTGTTGCTATTATCATTTTGAACAGTGTTATCTGCCATATCAATTAAGAATAAGAAATATAGAGGTGCCTGGGTGGCTCAGTCATTAAGCGTCTGCCTTTGGCTCAGGTCATGATCCCAGGGTCCTGAGATGGAGCCCCGCATTGGGCTCCCTGCTCGGCAGGAAGCCTGCTTCTCCCTCTCCCACTCCCCTTGCTTGCGTTCCCTCTCTCGCTGTGTCTCTCTCTGTCAAATAAATAAAATCTTTAAAAAAGGAATAAGAAAAATGAAAGATTTTATCTTCTTGTTTTTCTCTAAAGTTGTCCTTTAATTTATGTAGATCTGTTTCTGACCCATTATCATTTTTCTTCTTTCAGATGGGTATCTTTTAATATTTCTTGCCTGGGAAATCTGCTGGTGACAAATTTCTTCAATTGCTATTTATTTGAGGATGTTTTCATTTCTTCTTCACTTCAAAGTGCCTGTCTCAGGTTACACTCCTGTCAGCAAGCTACAGCATTCTCACCACCATTTGGTCTTGTGAGTCATTTTAATTTTTCCATTTTAGTAGATGGGATGTGTAGCAGTACATACTTACAATTAAAAAAATATGCATTTCCATGATGACTAATGATAGCCATTTTCAGATGCTAATTGGTCATTTAAAAATATTCCTAGTTAAATGACTGATTCAGTCTTTCTCATGTCATTATGGGGATGTTCCTCTTTAAATTATTAATCGTGTGTGTGTGTGTGTGTGTGTATGTGTACATTTAATCAGCATATAAATTTTTTCCTCAGTTATTTTCTTCTAGTCTATGGGTTGCTTCATTTTTTTTTAACATTGCCTTTAGATGATGTCTAATTATACATCTTTCTTTAATTGTTACTGATTTGTGTGTTTTGTCAAAGATTTTTGTGTATGCATTCATCAGGGTTATAGCTCTGTAATTTTCTTTTTTCTTTAATATCTTTATCAGATTTTGATGTTAGAGTTTTGCTCACCCCATGTGACCATGCTACAAAGAGTTTCCCTCTTTTCTACTTTCCAAAGTATTCTGTGTAAGTCTGAGCCATTTTTTATATATATGCTTGATAAAATCCACAAGTAGATCATATGGGTCTAAAGTTACTCTGTGGACAAAGTTTTTTTTAGCATATATAACATAGATATGTGGTTATTTATGGTTTCTATTTCACCTTGTTTCTAAGTTGGGTTTATCAAAGAATTTCCATATTTTATCTAATATTTCAAATTTATTGGCATAAATTATTTATGAAATCCCTTATCTTTTAATGTCTGTAATATCTGTGTCAGTAACTTTCAGTGTTTTTCTTTTTTACAGAAGTGTAGTTAACATACAATATTATATTAGTTTTAAGTGTACAACATAAAGATTCAACATTTATATACATTATGAAGTGATCACCATAATCTAGTTACCCTCTGTGACCATACAAATTTTTTACAGCATTATAAACTATATTCCCTATGCCATACATTGCATCCCCATGTCTTATTTATTTTTATAACTGAAAATTTGTACCTTCTAATCCATTTCCCTATTTTACCTGTCCCCCTTCCCTCTTGCAACTACCAGATTGTTCTCTGTATCTATGAGTCTGCTTCTGTGTTATTTTGTTTGTTCATTGTTTTTTTTTTTTTTAGATTCTACACACAAGTGAAATCATACAGTATTTGTCTTTCTCTGTATGACTAATTTCACCTACATAATTCCCTCTATGCCCATTCACACTGTTGCAAAGGGCAAGGGTTTATTCTTTTTTATGGTTAATATTCCATTATTTTTTGTATATATTTATCTTCTTTATCCATTCATCTATCAATGAACACTTAGATTACTTCCATATTTTGGCTATTATAAATAATGCTAAAATGAATATAGGCATGCATATATCTTTTCCAATTAATATTTTCATTGTCTTTGGATAAATACCCAGAAGTGCAAATACTGGGTTGTATGGTGACTCTATTTTTAATTTTTGGAGGAACCTCCATATTGTTTTCCATAGTGGCTGCACCATTCCCACCAATAGTACACAAGGACTCTCTCCTCTGCATTTTCACCAACACTTGCTATTTTTTTTTTTTTGGTGCTAGCCATTCTGATAGGTGTGAGGTAATGTCTCATTATGTTTGTTTGTTTGTTTTTTTTCTTATAGTGGTCATTTGTGTTTTTCTCTTATTTATTATCATTCCTGGCAGTGATTTCTCATTTTAAAAAATATTCTTAAATAACCAATTTTTGACTTTAACTTTTTCCCTATTCCATTGATATATCCTAGTATCTTTATTTTGTTTCTTATTATTTGAGTGGTATCTTTTTTCTAGTTTTTTTAATCGAAATATTAGAAGACTGATATTAAACATCCTCATTTCTAAATTAACCATTACATTAATTTCCTAGGACTGTCATAACAAAGTACTACTAATTGAGTGGCTTTAAAACAACAGAAATTTATTCTTTCACAGTTCTGTAGGCTAAAAGTCTAAAATTCAGGAGTTGGCAGGGATGTACTGCTTCTGCAGTCTCTCAGAGATTATCTTGCCTTTCCTCGTAAGCTTTTGGTGTCCCCATGCATTCCTTGGTTTGTGGCAGAATAACTAGTTTCTGCATCTATCCTCACATAGCCATGGGCTTAGTGTGTGTCTCTCTCTTCTTTTCACAAAGATTCCAGTCACATGGGATTAAAGACCAAGCCTATACATAGGAAGTTAAACAGAAATTTATGAAGAGAAAATTATCATCTTGTTTTTAGAGGAGGAATAACATTTGATTAAATAAAGAAGAAAGTTTTATGGTGACTTTCATTTTGAGAAGTTAAAGTAATCAATAGTGTCAGAGATAAATTACTGGTTTTGGTTTGTGATTTACAAACAGAAGGTAGAGCTAAAAAATACTCTGTGAACAATACTGGATTACTTTTAAAAAAATTGTTTCAGGCACTATGCATCAGGCAACACATACATCATGAATAAGCACTCTCAATATGGATGTTATCATCATTTAATAAATGAGGGAATTAAATATCAGTAATATAAACATTTCTGCAAAAGTCTAGTCTGTATTTTAATTACAACTAAGGTGTCCTTTTGAAGTTAAACTAATGATAATATCATGTATTCATTACACTAAATATAAATTTTATAACTAATTTTGACAACTAATAAATTGAAATGAGACCTACATCAATTTTTGCATCAACTTGTTTCTTTTAGAAGCCAAAAATTATGTATACCAACAAATAAAGTGTGGTTATTTGCGAGGGGTGAAATTTTCAATGATTTAAAATCTATAATTTATTTTCAAAATTTTGACATATCTCTCCTTTCCAGTATTTCTTATGGTGAAAATATCCTATCTACTTTCTTAAAGAAAATATGGATTAAGGAGTAGCACCTCTATTACCAATTACCAATGAATGTAGATTTCTTGATATAGTTGACTTTTTCTCGATATTGATTCCATTGATTACAATGCACATTGCAACAGAAATCATATCATGGAATTTGGTTTTTATTTTCTCTATACTCAGGGCCAGGTAATTAAATGACATTAATGAAGTTTTAAATGCGGAAATTAATATCTTAATAATACTAATTTTCTATACTATTAATTTATACTGAAATTATGGTGCATATTTAACGAATAAAATCATAAGTTCATTATTGACCATTTCCCATCTTTCAGTTATGCTCCTCAGAGACATGAAAATTATTTGTGATGAAACTCAATAGCCAATAGTTACACTACACCAAACGTATTCCACAAAAATAGACTTTTGTGATATTGTAGCCTCAGAGGCAAAACAACTGTAAAGTCTACTCTGAAAGTTCCTCATAGTGTATAAACCAACTTGATACTGATGAAAGCCAAAACACTATTTGTTCATTTCATAACTCTAGACATATATCTTTGCAACTAAAAAATGGTGTTGGATGAAAGATTAAGTAGGTATATGTTCCCTTGGGATTCTGTCACAGAGCTGGCATTTCTTTCTAGACCCCCCACACTATGTAAAGATATAGATTTAATAAACAAACCATTTCTGATCTCAGCAAGGAACTTAGCAGGGATTTTGAAAGTCAAACACACAGGAGCCATGCTTGACTGTGGCGGTAAAAGTAACATCTGCCTGAGAATTTTAAACAACAGGCTTTTTAAATCACTTTTAAAGCCACAGTAGGAGATGTGACAGCCATAAGCAATACCTCAAGCAGACCAGGACTATGAAAGCTGGAAGAAGTCAATTGCACTCAAATACTGAAATAATCCCTATCAGGGGGAAACAAGCGGAATAACTTAAAGTTCCTGTTTATTTCTGTCTACCCACGCTTTTTTGCACCGTTTCTAAGTCTTCATTAATGAATGTAAACTGACTTGAAAGAAAGAAAATAATTAACACTGAAAAAAGTTAACTTTATACTAAAGTCACAATAGTAACTTATTTCAAAGTCAAATTTAATTCCTAAGACAGTAATTTTACATAGGATCTATAGGATATCAAATAATATGTACCAATTAGTGTTGGCCTGGATGATAAGGTTGTAAAAAGGAATCTTGCAATGGAATAACAATAAAATTCTGGAAAACCAGGGCAAAAATATAACACAAAATACCTCATTTAAATGCATTGTGCCTTCTCAATCGTACCTGCAAAACAAGGAAAAACTTGTGAAGATCTCATATGTATTTTTACTTTATCTGCTATGTTGTACTAAACCTGTTATTGGATAATTCACTTGATTAAATCAAGCAATTAAAGGGCATGGTGTAGACTCCAAAGAATAAAATAGTACTCTTTAGTTCCCTTATACATGTCATTAAAAATAAAGAAAACCATTTTTTAATGTTGATATAAATAAATTATAAGTTCAGATCTCAAAACATTATATCATATTTCTATTTCTTAAAAATCATGGGGGTACCTGGATGGCTTAGTCGGTTGAGCATGGACTCTTGATTTCCTCTCAGGTCATATTCTCAGGATCGTGAGATCAAGACCCACTTCAGGCTCTGCCCTCAGTGGGGAGTCCTCTTGAGAGTCTCTCCCTCTGCCCCTCCCCCTGCTCTCTCTCTCTTTCTCTCTAAAATAAAAAATAAATCTTTTAAAAAAATCACAGATCAGTGAATGAAAACTGAATAAAATTTAAGAGATTGAAGGGAGAGGAATAAAAGGGGAGGCTGTTCCTCAGTAGATAAAAAAAATGTAGTTAACATATTCATTCCCTTTATCCTGTTCTGTTGTAAGATATTTAATAATAACTCAGACATTCACAATGGTAGCTCATTAAATCTTGCCAAAAATGATCCATGCAATGACATAAAAGTAAGGTTATAATTTTTTTATAGGAAAGAAATCACTACAAAGCCAACTATGAGAATATTGTTAAAACAATAGATGGGGCGCCTGGGTGGCTCAGTTGGTTAAGCGACTGCCTTCGGCTCAGGTCATGATCCTGGAGTCCCGGGATCGAGTCCCACGTCGGGCTCCCTGCTCAGCAGGGAGTCTGCCTCTCTCTCTGACCCTCCCCCCTCTCATGCTCTCTATCTCATTCTCTCTCTCAAATAAATAAATAAAAATCTTTAAAAAAAAAGGCAATACATGTATAATACATGATAATTAATAGATGATAATTAATAGATAATTTCTTTGAAAGCTCTCTCTATGATCATCCACCAATCTGAGGAAAATAAAACATAGGGACAAAGTTTCACCATAAATGGTCAAGAATTCTTCCAAGAAATATTTTGAAGTGTTTTTCTCTATTATCTGTACAAGTGTGCAGATACACAATTCCCCAACTATCTAAATGTAACACCTCTAATTCATTTGCATCTTACTGAGAGTTGAATCAATGCAAAACAGTGTCATGAATATGCTAGTAGCTTACTAACAATTATTACTTCAAACTGAAGGACTACCTAAGACCAAGGAACACAACCAGTAAGTGATTGTGTGATAGGACTGGAATCAATTTGGATAGTTATGACACCAAAGTAATATTTCTGCTATATCACAAATGGCAATTTAGCCACTAAAATTAAAATTTCTTAAATTACTTTAATGTACTATATATCTATGGGGAAATTTCCAAAAGAATGACCTGATTACAAAATCAATGGAAATATATTTTATATATTTTATAATTTATTTTCTTCTTCTCCATGGTATTTACAGAGATCAATTTATTGATACATTGATAAATCACTAAAGAATACATGTAACTAATTTATTCCTAGAGAAATATCAACTGAAATTAAAACAAATTATCTTGAGGAAATATGAAATTTCCACTCCTATGAATTTTTGGAAAAATTATTAAATTTTAAAATTTCCAGCTGTATATGAAATCAGAATAATTTTGCATCTATCCAGTAATCAATAGCCATGTATTTCATATTCAATAGACAACTCCTTCTTACTAAATTCTGATAAAATAAAATCCAGATACAATGAAACAAAATACTCATTTATTTTCATGTACCTTGAACTTGTTAGAGACGCCTTTAGATAACATCTTTTCAGAGAAATTAGCTTTGTTGTTGTACATACGTTATCCTCTAAAGATTGCAACATTTTATAAAGCATGACTGATTTAAAACTTGTTGATTAGGTAGAAAAAGGTGAGGAAAAACTACAGCTTGTGAATCATTTCATTGTTGTAAATAAACCCTGCTGACTTTACAAAGTACTAAAAAGTTGTAAAGAATATTTATTTGAAAATATTTTGTTCTGGAATATAAAACATTAACATGAAACAATAGTTGTCCTTGCTTTTACTAGTCTGAAAATTTCAAAGTTATTTAAAGCATATCTAACTGTCTGAGAATGCAGGAATCATAACATGATTCTGGGTACCTTATAACCACAACTAGTGATGTAAGATTTGGCAACAAATAACACCTGCATTTTTATAGAATACAAATATATTCATACATTTTTCTTGCTCTCTCTCTGTCTCTCCCTCTCTTTCTCCCTCTCCTCTATATCTGGAGTATGTGTGCATCTGAAGGGATTGACGATTTCTAATAGAAACAGACATATTCTAATGATCATTTCCATTACATGCTGATTCTCTCAAAAATGAAATATGCTATCAAAACTCTAAGAACAGCAGCAACAAAAATGAAAGAATGTAAAATGTGTTGTTGGATAACTTCTAAATAACCATCTGCATAATCACCTATTTAACAAATATTCCTAAAAGCCTATGAAAATAAAACTGTTGGTTACCAATTCAGGTTTATGAGTAACTTTCTTTTTTAGACTGGGCATGAGAAATGATGCAACTAACAATTTATTTAAGAAAAAAATAATCTTTGTTGTCTTCTTCATGTAAGATTATTTATTTAAATAAATACTTAAAGTGTTTTGAAACATTATTTAGGCCCTTATATAGATATCTGACTATTTGACAATCAAAAAGAGTAGTTGGGTCAAAATTAGTATTTTTAAGAAATTATTATGAGTTTTCTTTTATTCAAAAGAATTTCCATACAAAAGTTGAATATATAAAACAGTAAATGGTTGCTAATTTATCATAGAAAGCACAATCATACCACTGTGTTCGCACTATATATTTAGCATCTTGTCCTGCTCCTTAAATTTAAATTATATTAGAAGTGTTAATTTTGAAGATACAGAATCACATCCACTATAAAGAAGTAGGAAGAGGATGCAGTACACACATAAAAGTAGACCATTTGTTTTAATCTGATGGCTTACAGAAGTTCTAAGAAGGAGGGAAATTATTTTGAATTTTGAAATGGACTGAATTTGGATGGTGAAATAATGTTATGTAGAAGACATGACACATACCTAATAGCTCATGAATATTTGTTAACATGCTTCAAAATGACTTTGAAAGTAATATTAAAATCTTATCAATATATTGCCTGTGAGGGTCAAGACAGTATACTCTTTGTTGTCAGATCACAATACTGTTAAAATTAGTTTTGGTTTATATTATACTTGTAGACTCTGGCGTATGATAGAGGGATGTGGAAAAGAGAGATGGCCCTTAGAAAAGATCACTTTTAGTATAACAAAAGGAATTTGAAGGAAAAAGTTGCCAGATAGAAAACCCACAATAATGGATAAAATTGAATTCCATATATCATTTTTATTCAGATCACTGTCAAACATAGATTTGTTGAGAATGATGAAAGAAAACACAGGGTTTGGAGTATTAAAAGCTATAAGAACTTTGAGGATGAGCCAGAATTAGTGGTTCAAGTAAACCCTAACTTCATGCACAGTCCTTTTGGACTTGATGTGTTTCTATATCAAGAAACACTAGAAACACTGTAGTAAACACTTCAAGTTCATTACATGTAACTTTCTCATATCTTTAATTTGAATTTTTAAAAACATAAAAATCTAGATATATTTTAATTTGTTACTGGGTTAGGTATTACTTTTTAATTTTGCATCACATTTTGATTTTAATTTCAAACTTTTTTTGAAAGCATTATTTTTTATAGCTGCTACTTGGGTGGTGTAGTCTTCAGATGATCATTTCCATGTGCAAATATTATATAACATCAAAGGCCATGAATTTATGAGCTTTTACTTTCTGCCAAAGTTTGGTGAAAAATTCCAATTAGAGATTAAGTAGGCAACCCCCAAAATACTTTTGTTATTATTATTATATGTTTCAGGTGCACAGCTTTATAATTTGCCATCCATATACATTACATAAGTGATGATTACCACAGCTCTAGTTACCATCAATCACCCTACAGTTGGCTCCCTTCACCTATTGTGCCCACCCCACAAACTGCTTTACCTCTGCTAACCACTAGTCTGTTCTCTGTATCCATGAGTTGGTTTTGTTTTAGATTTCCATATATGACTGAAATCAGTGGTGTTTGTTTTTATCCACCTGACTTACTGTGCTTAGGGTAATACCCTCAAGGTCCATTGATGTTGTTGCAAATAGTAAGATTTTATTTTTTTTACAACTAAGTAGTATTCCATTGTATAAATATACCACATTTTCTTCATCCATTTATCTGCTGATGGACATTTAGATTGTTTCCATGTCTTAGCTATTGTAAATAATGCTGCAGTAAACATAAGGATGCATATGTCTTTTTGAATACTGTTTTGTATATTTTGGACAGATAACCAAAAGTGAAATAGCTGGGTTATATGGTAGTTCTAGTCCTAATATTTTGAGGAATCTCCATACTATTTTCCATAGAGCTGTACCAATTTACAATCTTACCAACAGTGTAGAAAGTTTCCTTTTCCACATTGCCTGAAACACTTGTTATTTCTTGTCTTTCTGATGATAACCTTTCTAACAGGTGTTAGGTGATATCTCATTGTGGTTTTGATTTGCATTTTCCTAATAATTAGTGATGTTGAGCATCTTTTCATTTGCCTGTTGACCATCTGTAGGTGTTCTTTAGAAAAATTCCTGTTCAGGTACTCTGCCCATTTTCAATTGAGTTTTTTGCCTTTTTGTTGTTGAGTTGCACTACTTCATTATATATTTTGGATATTAGGCCTTTATCGGGTATGTGGTCTGCAAATACCTTCCCCCTCATTCAGTAGGTTGTCTTTTCATTTTGATGATGGTTTCCTTAGCTGTGCAGAAACTTTTTAGTTTGATGTAGTTCTGTTTGCTTATTTTTGCTTTTGTTCCTCTTGCCTTTGGAGTCAAATCCACACACATATCTCTAAAACCAATGTCAAGGAGCTTACTGCTTATGCTTTCTTTCAGGATTTTATGGTTTTAGGTCTTACATTAAAGTATTTTGAGTTTATTTTTGTGTATGTAAGATAGTGGTCTAGTTTTATTCTTTGGAATGTGGCTGTCCAATTTCTCTAACACCATTTATTGAAAAAAACATCTTCCCTCATTGTATGCTTTTGGCTACTTTGTCGTGGATTAATTTTATCTATATATGTGTGGATTTATTTCTGGGCTTTCAGTTCTGTTCTTTTGATCTATGGGACTATTCTTTTTGTGGCAATACCATTCTGTATTGTTTGCTATAGTTTGCAGTATAGTTTGAAATCAGGGAGCAAGATACCTCCAGCTTTGGCTATTTTGGATCTTTTGTGGTTCCATACAAATATTAGAATTATTTGTTCTAGATCTGTGAAGTATATCATTGGAATTTTGACAGGTATTGCAGGTAGATTGCTTTGGCTACTATGGTCATTTTCACAATATTAATTTTTCCAAACACAGGGCATGGAATATCTTTCCATTTATTTGTGTCACCTTCAATTTCTTTCATCAGTATCTTATAGTGTTCAGTGCACAGGTCTTTCACCTCCGTGGTTAAATTTAAGCCTAGGTATTTTATTCTTTTTAATGCAATATATTGATTATACTACACCTTAATCTGTTGTATTCATGTTCACTTATTAACATTTATAATTGTCCTGAGTTTCTATTTGACATTGTCACAAAGAGATAAGGATAAGAATGAACCCAGATAGATTTAGGGGGAGCCAGTTTTGAAGGAAAGCCAGGAATGTGCCAAAAGGTGAAATTGCTGGCTGAGGATCAAAGGCTTAGTGGGTTTGAAAATCAGTAATGAGGTTTGGGAGCTAGGCTATCAATGTGACCAATTTATTTAAAGTATAATTAATGAGACTGTTTTAAAACTTGGGAATACAAAAAGATAAATGTGAGTGACCTTTGCCTTTGAATAATTTCCTATCTAAATGTGAGCTGAACTTTCAAGGAAGACAAAGTGTGGCAGGTGAACACAGGGATGAAAAAAATGCAAACTGCTGCCAAAATCCACCACCTTCCCAATTTACCCCCTGAAGATGTATTCTTCAGCATCAGTTGGCTCTGTTAAAATTATCTTAATTTAGAAAAGAGTAGTTACAAAAAAACAATAGTGTTCTTGAAGCATTAAAATTAAGAAAAAAGGAGAGAGAGAGATAAGCATAACGACAACAACAACAACACAAGGCAAATGAAGTATTTTAATTAGAAGAATTGCCCTTGGAAAATTTCAGGAAAAAAAATACCTCTCCATGATCTCAAAGTAAGCAGTATATGAATTATTTTAAAGAGCTCAAAGAGTGAGACATGATTAATGAAAGAAGAGATAATTACTCTCTCCAAAAGGGATTAAAAAATGTGTGAGCAGAACTTGGGGAAAATTTATGGTAAAATCAAATCATTTCAAAAAATAATGCCACTTTAAAGGGAAAAAAGATTCTGTTGAAAATGAGTTGGGGCATAGATAAGAAAAGTCACACTAAGTGCTGTTGAAAAGAACTTAAGAAATAAAAGCACAATTATGATAGATATAAAAATTAAAGGAAATCTAATCTATATAATTGGCATTCTAAATAAGAGAACAGAGATTTAAAAAAAAACCCAAGCTATAGAAATAATTGCTTTCTTAAATAAAGAATGGAATGTATAAATCAGAATGTATACTTTGTCCTGGGAAACATCACTAACAAATAATCCCCACACATTGTATGTTGGTAAATATTATGAATGTAAGGCAAAATCAGTAAGAAAATCTTCACTCAAGATGTAAAAACATCTAAGGTAGAGGGAAATAAGGCTAACTTCAGAATTCACAGAGCTTTGTTCACTGATAGAATGTGCAACTATGTCTTTAAGTTTTGGGGGAAAAGAAATATAAGTGTTTTATGTCCTCAAACATGTAAGAACTTATAGATTATAGCTGGACAAGTTAGTTATTAGAAAAACTATTAAGGGCCGCCTGGGTGGCTCAGTCGTTAAGCGTCTGCCTTCGGCTCAGGTCATGATCCCAGGGTCCTGGGATCGAGCCCCACATCAGGCTCCCTGCTCTGCGGGAAGCCTCTTCTCCATCTCCCACTCCCCCTGCTTATGTTCCCTCTCTCCTCGTCTCTCTCTCTGTCAAATAAATAAATAAAATCTTTAAAAAAAAAAGAAAAAGGAAAACTATTAAAACAATGAAGAATTATTTAGCCAATGAAAAATGAATAAAAATAAAGAACTCAGGAATGGAAAAGTAAATTTTTTTAAGGTGGGAAACACAGAATATAGCTGATTAAACTAAAGATTCAACAACGGAGGTAATTACTAAAATAATTTTAAAATGTTAAAAATATTTTGAAAAAGGTAAATTCAGAATAAAGATGATAAGTAAAAGTAGATTAAAATATAGGTGTTCAAATTTTCTCTTTTCCTAGTGAAGTGTTATTGTTTATTAGCTAAAGTGGATAAACTGGGAAATATAAGTTTTAAGTATACAATTGATAGTTGTGAAGAATAGAGACTATAATATGTGTATCTTCTAAAACCAGATATTAACAAAAGAAACAGAGCTTCCAGCAAAATGTAGAAAACAAACAACAATAATAAAATATCAAATGTAACTTAAAATAAGGTGACAAAACTAGAAACAATAATGTCTAAATTACATTTTTATAAGGTAAAGTTAAATATATGTATTAAAAATGATGTGTGATAAACCTAAAATAGTTAAAATGCAATCATGAAGCTTGGTGATGAGTATATGAATGTTCACTGAAAAATTCTTAAGACTTTTCTGTATGTTTGATAATTTTCATAGTAAAATGTTTAGCAAATCTACCTCATCTATTAAACTGAAAAGAAAAAAAAAAAACCTAGTTAGATGAAATATGCAAACATTTGGGAAAAAAATAGAAGACCAGAAGAAACGATGATGAATTACAAAAAAAGATAAGATCTTTTCATGCATGGTACAGAGCACAGAACCCATACAAGAGGTTTGAAGAATTGTTATTTTAATTTTTTTTTAAGATTTTATTTATTTATCAGAGAGAGAGAGAGACAGAGGCAGGCAGAGGGAGAAGCACAGGCTCCTTGCTGAGCAAGGAGCCCGATGTGGGACTCGATCCCAGGACCCCTGAAGACAGACGCTTAACCGACTGAGCCACCCAGGTGTCCCAGAATTGCTGCTTTAATTAAAAGAAAAATATTCATGGAAAAATAAATGATAGATCCAATTTTTGAAAAAAGTGAAATCTACAAAACACGACAAATTACTAATGTGATTCTGCAATATTATCTTACAAATCAGTAAGGAGAAAGACTACGACTCCAGAATCAATCATCAGAAGATAAGAGCAGACATTTCATAACAAAGTACATAAAAATGCCTATAAACAGAAATTCTCGATCTCACTCAAAAGTGAAGAATTACAAATAAGAGTCCAGTTAGAGACTTTACCTTCCATACCAGTTTAGTAAAGTTTAAAGATTGTGATGATGCCTGTTTTTGGCCAGGGCAGAGAGCAACAGACTGTCATACATTGTTGACAGAGTGGAAAGAGTTGTTTCGACTTTGGAAGGAAATTTGGCAGGATCTGCTCAACATAAACTTGTGTAAGCTCTTAGACCCAGAAATTCCACTTCTAGGAGTTTACACTAGGAAAATATTAACACAATGTGTAATGATAGGCAAAGGTATTTGTTGTAGCAGTGTTTATAATAGCCAATTAGAACAATTTAATTTTCTACCAAAAGACGATAGGTTAAATATCTTGAACCTAAATAATGTGCAGTTAGAAAAATAATGAATCTGATCTCGTGTGGTAATATCCATAGAAGATATTATAAAGGGAAAAACAAAGCCCTGAACAGAACAATCCTGATGAACAAAACGTGACCCCGGTTTTGGGGAAAAGAAAGCAAATATATCCTAGGATATTCATAAAATAATCTAGAAAGGATATACAAAAATGACATTAAGAATGGATTTTGGACATGTAAAAGAGATGAAATTTTAGTTTTTACTGTATGTCCTTGAGTTGGGTCCAGACCTATGTTTTTTTTGTTTTTTTTTTTTAATGAAATTTCCCAGATAATTTGGTTATACTACTGATTAAGATCTGTAGCATCTGTCAGTAGCATTGAGTAGTTTGTACTCAGAAGATTTAGAAATCATTCAACACGATGATAATTTAGGGTTACAAGAAAAATTGTGTGCCACGTCATAATAGTTGTCTGTAATAAGCAACTGTTCTGGGAATGGAAATGTGGTAAACTAATCAGATTTCAAAGAACAAGAAAGGCAAATGTGAGTATGTCAGGACATTAGGTGACTGGCCCAGATACAGAGCCAAAAATAGCTGCTCAGAAGTAAATCTAGTGAAAGAACACTGTTCTGCTTTCTGCTGGTTATCAGAGGAGCCAGCTTGCTTTCTGATTAGTACAATGCCTTTGTTAGTGTAGGCAAGAGATAATTATATCTAAGGGAACCGTGTCAGTGCGTATGTTCTCATATCACCAATTCTAATCATATTGGCGGCAGAAGTAGTAAGATATTATAGTTATGTGTGTGTGTTTACAGAAATCAATAATTTTTAGGCCACAGTCCTTCAACCTGACATAATGGTTAATGTAAAATCTTTGATAGCATATTTTTCTGTCCGATCCTCAAATGAATCAGACTTTTACCTAGCAATTGCAGTAAGGATCCTACTGTTCTCTACCAAGTGACTTATTGCCTCACTGTGTATACGTGCTGGTGAAGCAAGCACGTTGCCTTACTGTGACTTACCTGCACTCACTCCTATAGATCTAACCAACTGGTAAGTTTAATCATTGTTGAGAATAGGCATGAAAAGTGTATTATTGACTATAATATCTCTTTATTAAACCAGAATGGTACTTTTTCACACATAAAATAGCCGAACATTTTAAATTATGATAAAGATACACAGACTTGTTTTGATAAATATTTTACTAAGGTGTGTTATCAAAATGGACATTTGTGTCTACATTCTGTTTCCACAAATTTAAGTCATAAAATGTGTTGGCTGAGTCAGATCTCATGTCCTTTTTGAGTAACTCTGTATGGACCCAGCAGGTAAATGTCACATCTAAACCTAGCAGAATATTTAAAAGATGTCCAGCCACATATGAGCCATCATGAGAAAGAATTAGAACCGTGTCCACAATTTGGATATCATACTGGGAAAAAAAAAAAAAAGGAATCATATAAAACACTGTAAAAGTGTAAAAGAAAAAAAAAAGTTTAGCACTGTGAAGCAGATCTGAGGCCAAAGCCCAGGAGTTTAAAAAGAAAATGATTTCATATTCAGTATAAAATGGAAATGTCTCCTACCTTGACCCTGGTTCACACCCTATCTGATACCCATCAATGAGAGTTCTTATGCAAACCTAGAAAAGCATGATAAACTGATGAAACTTTGTCTCTAGAGACTCCAGTTCCTTTTATGTGGACTCTCCTTTGGAAAAGTGGGACAGTAGAAAAGGAAAAATTTTCTCTTTTCTTTGGAGAGAGAGCAATAGAAGTGACTGGGGCTGTAGTCCTAGATAGCTATATTTGAGAGCAGAAATACCCTTCAGATGTGGGAGATAAATTTTAATTAGTGCTCCCTTCCCCAGCACGTAGCTTGAGTAAACATTTTTTTCATTTTGAAAAGTAAAAGGAAAAAAAGAAAGAGAAAGAGAACAAAAGAAAGAGAGGAGACTAAGGAGCACATAACAACCAACCAGAGCTGTAAACAGTATTTCTGATTAAGTGAGAAACCTACTGCTATCCAATCAGAGCTCCTAAAAAGACAAAAAGAAGGAGGTACAGTCAATAGGTAGAAGCTTTTAATTATCAGGCCAAAGCTGATGGACTTGATATTCAGGTTTTATTCTTATGATAGAGAAAAATCATGTCAGCATGATAGTGTAATATTGTCTACATTTTCATCAAACAAATGATTGAATTTCCTCTGATAAGAGGATGTTATTCCTGATACTTGATTTGATTCAATTTTATTTTGTGTTACATGAATACGACCACTTTCAGGAACTTTTCTTTTATCATTAGATGGCATAGATGATATCAAAGTACTTATCCTTGTTTGCATAAATAGCTGATCATATTTATTTATTTATTTGTTTGTTTGTTTGTTTGTTTATTTAATTTATTTGGGGGAGAGAGAGAGAGAGTAAGAGAGAGAACATGTGCATGCATATGGGGGAGGGGCAGAGGGAGAGAGAGAGAGAGAATCTTAACCAAGCTCCGTGCCCAGCACAGAGCCTGACACAGGGCTGAATCTCAGGACCCTGAGTTCATGATCTGAGCCAATATCAAGAGTCAGATGCTCAACTGATTTAGCCACCCAGGCACCCCTGATCACATTTAAATCATGAAGATAGAAGCTATCCATTTCACATTAGTGAAAAGCAAATAGATAAAAAAAAAAAAAGGATTTACTACATATAAATATATCCTTAGAATTTAGTAAATAATCCTACTTTATATGATCTACTCTTTAGTCTTTATTTTTTCTGGAATTCCACAGCTTCTAGAACAATTTAGTATTACTTTTGCATTCAGCTCTTGATATTTGTCTTTAACTCTCCATTAACTTTTACAATTTTAGGTGGTCTGGGTTCATGTTTATAATAATATTATATCACACTGGATTTGGCCTAGATTTTTACATACTTACATATCTGTTGACTTGCATTATCATTAATAATTTACCATGTCCCTGATGTAGGAAAGATGTTAGGGTTCGAAGTTGATGGCCAAGAAAGAATTCTTGAGGTGTCTTTTGTGCAAACAGGTGGTTTTATTAAAGCACAGGGACAGGACTAGTGGGCAAAAAGAGCTGCACTGGGGTCCTGAGGAGTCACCCTTTATATACTTTCATGTTGGGAGGGGGTTAGGGATAGCATAGGCTTCCCAGGTATTTTTGGAAACAAGATTTCCAGGATGCTGAGGGAGCTAGCTGCTGTTAAGGAAAGGTCATTTGTTACTATTTAGTAAAAACTTAGTCATGAGACCCTCAGATATATATTGGTGGTCATATGCTTGGAGGATGATTGCCAACATGTATCTTGGGGGGTTTAGAGATCAAGGAAGTTTCCAAAAGAAATTTTATATGTTAAAGTAGACTGACAGGATCCTGGGGGTTGGGCTAAGATTGCCTTTTGCCTTTAGCAAAGTATTAACATCAAGGCACCTGAGTTCCTAGAAGACTGTCACTCTGCCTGTTTCAAGGACTTGTCAATGGGCTGTAAGTAGTAAAGAAATGTAATTTCTTTTTGCTTTTGTTTCCCACATCAGTCCCCAAAGTGGAATCTACGAAACCCTTTGGGTCCCCAGATCTGGTGATCCTATTAAGTGGAAGTCCTCTTGGTGCAACAAAGGCATTTTCTAAAAACTTAGTTCCCTCACCCTAGACAACACACTGCCTGTCTGAGGAAGGCCTGTGAAAGGCATCCACAGGTTTCCTTCCAAGATCTCTGCAAGATTTCTTCCAGTGACTGACCGTGAAATAAACGCAGTTTGCTTTATTCTATAATGGAAACTTATTTGGATTGCTTTTCCAAACCATTAGTCTAAATTACTTTTAGTGAACTCCATAGTTTACTGATTGTGGGAAGCAATGGACTGTGAAGCAAGAATTGCTAGGGGGCTCCTTTTCCTAATAAAACTTTTTGTTTTTGTTTTTGTTTTTGTTTTAACAGCATCTTGGAAACGAGTTCACTTATACAAGCAGTAAATAAGGCAAGATGAATGCCATTTCAGCATGTAAAATGCAGGCTCTTCACCAGAAGAATGTAGATAATGGCGTGTGTTTTCATTTAAACAGACTGAATTGTGTTGAGGATCAGTGACATAAAGCAAAGTACTTGGAGACAGGGAGCAGAAGGCTGGTGAGAGGCACCCTTTTCCCTTTCATGGTAATGTTAAATCAGGAAAGCCGTGAAACCATACCATGGGCAATGCTTTGGACCCAGTGGCAGGAGAGAGTTAAATACTGGTCTTGAACTTTTAGAACAAATTGTGATGGTCAAAGAGACAGCTGGAACAACTCCATAACCATTTTAAAGATAGATCATGGCAAGGAAAGACTGTTTTAAGAAGATTCTAGAGTATTTTTCATAAGATTTAGAGAAAATAGCAGTTTTCCATTTGATTAATAATTCAAATAAGCAAAATAATGATCAAATATAATTTCAGAAAATATTTAGAGATTATGTACAATGATAATCCCTATATTCTAGGTTATAAGATACATTGATTGCTGATGAGAGTGTAGTAGCATATTGGGCATGATTTGGTAGTTCAGGTGGATCCATAGAGGGAGTTAGTAGGTAAGAAGATCTAGTTGTTAGCTTTACAGATCAAGAATTTTCATATTATCTGTGATCCATGTTACATTAAACTCAAAGAGACTAACAGCAACTAAATGTGTAAGACTTTGACAGGTACACAGGTTAAAATTTATAATGAGAAACACAGGTTTTAAATAGACTAGACCTGCCCCATCCAATATAGAAACCACTAGCCACACAATCCTACTGAGCACTTGAAATGTACCTAGTCCAAACTGAGATGTGCTATAAGTGATAGATACTCAGTGGATTTCAAGATTTAGTCAAAACCAAACTGCAAATATAATCATTATTGATTACATGGTAAAATTATTTTTACATATTGGGATAAGATATATAATTACAATTAATTTTACCTGTTTCCTTTTCTTTTTTTTTTTTCCGAAGTGGCACCTAGAAAATTTAAAATTACACATTATATTTCTATTGGACAGTGCTAGACCAGGCAATTTTGTGAATTTGACAAGTGCAGACCTTCCTTTTAGAAACTAAGTTGCTTGGTGACTTCATACAGTGCAAAGATATTTATATATTTAAAATATTTACTGGTTTTAGGCTAAGTTTATCCAATGCACCTATCTCTCTATTAGGTATATACTATCTCTCTATTAGGTATATGAGTTTGTTCCTAGGGTGACTCTCTTTTTTAGAACATGCTGAATAAATGCTGCCGGATTTTGTTTTAAAAGCCATTTTATCTTTACCCTTCTATGTGGGCCACTCTCCTTTGCTGACTTATTCTTTGCTTTAATAACAGTGTCACAATAATTAAATGTCTATGAAAGCTGATACAGTCCCCTATAGAGAAGTAACTCAATAAGTGAGGAGGCCCATGTGGAAACTGGGAAACTGCTTTGAACTAGAGAATTTATTTTCTGCCCCCCAAAATGTGGATGCACTCATAGATGCTGTATTTTTTGAATGGATACATAGCATATGAATGCAAGAATGCTGTCAAAGTATTTTCAGCTTTTTTGTTTTCAACAGATGTGTGTTGGATCATTCTCCATGGTCTCTCCCCCCAAACCTCCTTCTGACGCCACAGTTCATTCTCCACCCTTCTCAAACCATGTTCTGGAGGGCTGATATATACAGACTTCAATACTAGAGTTGAAATGGAAGGCAGTACAAAGAGGAGGACTAACCGAGAGAGAGGCCTAGGTATTAGAGTATTTATTTCCTACATCCATAGTCCTCCTTCCAAGGAAGTACGTATCTAACCATGATCCCACAGCTTCTTCCATAACTACAGGCCTTCTTCCATAATTACATTTCTTTTCTTAGTTTCAAGCAGAATGACCATGCATTGAAATTTGCCTAGAAAAATCCCGGTTATGCTCCTAGTAGATCACTTAAGAGCAGTTAATCATTTTTAGTAACACCTTTCACTATCAACTGTGCCCCTATTTGATGACAAATATGGTCACCTTACTTATTTATGGTTGGACTTTCTGCATCTCCTGTTTATCTAATCTTTTCCTTGTCCTCAATCTCAAGGCTGGAGACACACTGGCATATATATTTTCTTCCGTCTTGAAACAATGAAGGTAGCTCTTCCTAGAATCAAAGAAATTCTCCAAAGTCACTGCAGGGGATGTATCTTTGGAATTCTAGCCCTGCAGAATTCTAGTATTCTTATAAACCGGTGGCTATTTGGTCTTTCTAATTATTTCCATTTCTGAATAGAATATTTTACTGCTGCCAAACTTGCCTTTATTAGGTGTGCAAATACGTGTTGGGGGAGGGAAGAATTAGATAACATGGACTTTAGTTTGTAAGTCACTAAGGAACCTCATTTGTAACTGATGAGGAATATAGTCCTTTACCTCCAAATCCCAAATTTCAGTCAGAGGTAGTATCTGCATGTATGATTGAGTTGTCTTCCCTGTAGAGGGAGTGTCTGTGTCTACATGTGGAAGGACAGTGAAGATGGAAGCTTAAGTGGCCAAAGACAGGGGTCAAGGCAGACCAGTAGTTGCACATGCCAAATCATTTCCCCTTGTTCCATGGCAATAGAGTATAGCTAGCAGCCATGTACCCTCCCTTGCACCTAGGTATAACCCTATGGCTAAGTTCTTACCCGCAAAATGTGAGCAGATGTGTTATCTACTGTTTTTTGGGTCTAGGTTTAAACGTTAGACACATGCTCAGTCATGCTCTTTTCCTTCCCTGCCCTTTGGAATACAGAACCTGGCAGACAGTGATACGAATTTGACAAAAAAAAAGATGCCTCTAACATGTGTTGGAGCAAAACAAAGGAGCTGATGTCCCTAAATATCCATTAGAGTTATCGCACCATTGTATACTGAAAGGACTAAATATAAAAGAGAATCAAATTCTATTCTTTAAATTACTGAATTACGGAGGAGTCTTGCTATATAACAAATATAAGACTCAAATATCAAGAGTTTCTACTGTGGTCAGTATAAACTGTAGGCTAGTGACAGGTAGACCATGCAGTAAGTGGTAGTTTCATTATGGACAGACCTTTTAAATTTTTGTGGTTGTGAGTCATAACAATGTTTTCTCAAGTAAATATCAATATGAATTTTTTCCTAAATACGTACAAGAGTTAATGAACATTTTCCATATAGGCATTGAATTAGTAACATTATCTATAATTGATACTGTAGAAATTTCTTAATATTACTCAGTGTATACACAGAATTAAATTGAATTACTGCTGTATGAAAAATATTTAAGTCAAATATTTGTTTAGACAAAATCATAAAGTTTGATTATGATCTTTATTACCTACTGAAATGCTGAAATTTCTTATGAAGTTAGAATTGAAAGGCTGTTTGCTTCCTACTTCTGCTGTTTGGTCTTTGTGTGCTATTGGTCAAATTAATTGACCTTGCTGGATTAGCTTTAAAATGAGAATAATAATGAGCTATTCATGGAGTTGTAATGAGAATTCAAAGATAAATGGGATGAAAAGAAAAGGTAAATTCTATGTAACATAAAATGATTATTAAACAAATATAAGCTAATCAGGTATGTACCATGTACAGGTGACAATCACCATAAATCTTTAATCAATTCATGAATTTCAATCTTGGATTAGTGGTTGTTTCTATGTCATTTCCCTTTCTACATACCTATCTGGAAGAAACATTCTAATGGATGTAAAGAGCTGTGACAGTTTTGTTTTTAATCACTTTTAAGGGTCATTCTTCAATTGGCAGGTAATAGATGAATGCTATGAATAAGTTATTTATTATTTATTTATTAATCATATTCAGTAGAAATTAGTAGTTTCAAGATGTTTTCTGGATTACTTTTTAAGAGTTCAGAATACAGAATTGTGATTTGATTTAAAGCCAGAGAGACGTGAATTTGTAGGTACTTTTGCCATTTTTTGATTTTGTAAATTAGAATAAGTTTCTTAATCTCTCTAGGGCTCAGTTTTTCAAAATGTTGACTTAAATATTGAATTAAGCCAATGAAATTTATGAACCAAGCTCAGCAAAGACTTAACCAGAATGAATGGATCTTTACAAATTCTCAGTTAATAATAGCTGCTTCTACTTTAAGAAATGTTAGTAGGGCGCCTGGGTGGCTCAGTTGGTTGGGCGACTGCCTTCGGCTCAGGTCATGATCCTGGAGTCCCGGGATCGAGTCCCATGTTGGGCTCCCTGCTCGGCAGGGAGTCTGCTTCTCTCTCTGACCCTCCCCCTTCTCATGCTCTCTCTCTATCTCATTCTCTCTCTCAAATAAATAAATAAAATCTTTAAAGAAAAAAAAAAGAAATGTTAGTAGGAAAATAAATGTAATCTAAGTTCAGTACACACTAGTTACTATTTTTCTTTTTAAAAATTAAAAATATAATTTTTATGAAGATGTAACATTTTTTATTTCATTTCTTTCTAGCATATTTTCCAATGTAGTTTCTCTAAGATGTACTCTGGAAATAAATGAGTAACATCTTTGTCGTAAACAAAGTTGTTTTGTTATTAGAAGGAATATGCCAAATTGTAAAGATTAAGTTTTCCCATTCTAATTACATTAAATGATTTTAGTTCATGATAATAATTTGAATTATTTTCACCAGTTTTCAATTTAAACCATGTCATATTATTAAATATTTGTGCATACAGTGCTTTTACCTTAAAGATGGAAAATACCAGTAGAGTTTTGTTTCCCATAGTTTTTTTTTTTTTTTTTCAACTTTTTTTTCATGAAAAATGCAAACAATTTTTTTTTAGGAAAAAAAAATCAAAACAAAATTTTTATTTGTTTAGACTGATTATTCCTTAAGTATATTTACTAAATTGTCGTCATGAACACAACAGAATGAATAAATTTGTAAAATGTTAATTTAAAAAAAAAAAGACATATTTGACATTTTTGCCTTGGGCTTGGAAATTGTAAAATGATTACCAGATTGAAGACTTTGTGTTGAGTATTTTAACCATTTAGTATGAAGATAAATATATATGAATAACTAAATTAAATTTTGCATTTACTTTGTTGTTCTTATTGAAACTCACCACTGTGGATTTTGCCTGGTATATCTTATACTAGATGATTTTTTGTTACTTTACAGTTCCTGAGCTGAATCTCTTATCAGTGGTTTTCATTCTCTACTACATCTGTGGTCCTGTTCAACTTCTCAGGAGCATTCTGAGGGATGGCATTGCCCACACGAGAGAACCTTGCCTCTCCACATGTGCTTTAACCACAGGAGCTATGTTGTGTTTTTTGTTTTTTTTTTAAGATTTATTTATTTATTTTAGATCAAGAGAGAGAGAGAGAACACAAGCAGGAGAGGGAAAAAGAATTTCAAGCAGACTAAGTGGGGCTTGATCTCATGACCCTGAGATCATGACCTGAGCAGAAACCAAGAGTTGGTCACTTAACCAACTGTGCCACCCAGTAGCCCCAGGAGCTATGTTTTATATGTTCGACAAGTTTAGTTTCTAAGTAAGAATTTACTTGAAGAAAGAGTTGGGGGCAAAAGATAAATAAATACCTTCAAAATTATGGTTATCACACAATTGGCTTTTTTTGTGTAATAATTATTCAATAGGTTTATTTTTGGCTCCCAAAAAAATTATAAATTCTATTAATAAAAAGATCCTATTTTCTACTTTTTCATCATATTTACATGTGTGTATACAAACGTACACTATATATAGGATGTGTTTGTATGTGAATGTATGTGTGTGTTAAGAGGGGACTATTTCAAACTTTATTTTTATCCAGAGATTCTACTTGCCACAGAGTAGAATTGTAAAAATCTCCATTGAATTGTATTTTCTAAAGTACTTAGGAGGCTAGACATCATTTTGAAATTCTAAGACAGATAAAAAAAAATCCAGGGATGCTTCTAAGAACCTATTTTGAGAGGTTATTATATTTTCATGGTTGAGAAAACTACAGCAAAGTCAGGTATTGAAGAATGTATTTGAGTTATCTCAAGCTCAGAAGTGTCTTAAAATTTCCATTTTTAGTTGTGCGTTATTTGAAGTGATTGTGAAGACCATCTCTCTCCTTTCTGTACTGTATCTCCCATATTGAGATGCTATGATAATGCAAGCAACCATTTTTATTTTCTGCTTCTACTGTAATAACACTTTTCATAAATTTCTAAAATAAACCATAGAGTTAGTCACTGCATTGAAGAATTTGGTGGTAGCTCATTTCAGAAATTCCCTGGACTTTCTCAGTGTCTCTCTAAAAAATAGAATATATTTTAACTTCATTCTTGGTCAACAACAAATAAAGAACAATAGAGCAGCTCTGCAACTTTTTAGCTCACTAACCTGCGTCAAGTTACCTATTACTTCAGTTTCTTCATTATAAAGTAGAAATAATAGTGATTCCTACCCCAGAATTGTTATGAAAACCAAGGAAGTTAATATTTTCAAAGCACAGAGAATAGTGCTTGACACATAATGAATCATATGTACATGTCAATTAAATAGCTAATCTTTGGGAATTTCCCTCCAAAATTTTTTTATTATAACTTCTATTCAATAAACTTCCTTATATAATATCTTAGGCAGTTGGTTATTCAAAACTACCTCTCCCTACCAGTTTATCCACCTCCCTCCAAATGCAAAACATCAGATTGAAAATAGACTTTTCTACTCTTTTCAAGTGACACTTTGATATATACTATTCCAATACAGGCAACAGATGAACATACTTAAATATTTCCCCCACCCCCCAGGAAAGAAGTCTTCAATTTTTCTACATATACCCCAAATAAGTTGGTACTTTATATGAGAGAGAAGAAAATATTATCCCACAGCAAAGTAATAAAATGAAATAACCCTCCTTAGGTAAGACTCTACGGTGGCCCTCAGATAAAAATCTTAAAAAGTGAAGCAAATTTAAGTAGCCTGTCTTCATCTAATATCCATAAAATCAAACTTTAGATTTCCTTTTCTCCTTTGGAAGGTGAAAAGCTATGATTGAATTCCATACGCTTTGGGGTAAAATCTTTCCACTAGTTCTGCATTCTGAAACAATTTTGTAAAACCTAGCTTACCTACACACATACACATTCATAACCAAATTTGCACATAATTCCTTATGGTTTATAATCTAGTGTAAAATAATTATAAATTAACTTCACTGATTTTTATATGGCAATTATTATACTATTAATTTTGTTTTATTAAATTACTAAGAGGTTGGGATGTTGAGATCACTAAATTAAGACTTAAGTAAAAATCCTAAGGTCATTAGGGGCAAGGCCAAGTTTAATTTTTCTCATGTGATACTGTATTAACAGGCTATTGTTCTGGATACTGATTCTCAATTATTCTGAGCCAGAATAGTTTGAATTGATGCCATTTATTTTAGCCTGTCAAGAATCTTGGATAAAAATCAACTGTGACTTTGATTTCAGATCAGCAAGTCAAACAATTGCTCATCAGACAGTATATAATCCATGTATTTAAATTAATTCTATGATTCTTTTTTCAAAGAACCTCAAAAAATAATGATTCCTGTCTTTCTTTAGCATGATTTATCCATTTTATGCATTCCATTTATTAAAATTAATAAGAAGTGCTTTTTTACATATCTGCACATCTAGACCCCACCATTCTGGAATGTCCTCTGGACATCATTAAAACCAGATGTTTCTAAATGTCATCATGTGTATACTGAAATGACTATAAAATGAGAATTTTTTTTTCCAGGCTGTTCAGACAAGAATGCCAGTTTCCATTGGTTTGGAGGACACTTTTATTTCTAATAGCATGAAGTTGGTTCATGATTCAAAATATGGATTTTTTTCATGTAAGGAACAGTACAACATTGCCTTAGAGGATGTATTTTTTAATGGCATAGATTTTATTAGAATTCATTTGTTTTGGGCATATATTTTAGTGTTTGATTTTTATTTATAGAAATTATAATTTTAACTTGATTTATACATTCAGGGAGTTAACTAAGAAAAATGGCAATTTGTAACTCCTATGACCTGTTCTTTTCCTTGTCTGTTATGGAAAGTAATATAGCTTGACCATGGCAATATGTCTAAAAGAAATTTGGTGTGATTACTTTCTACTTATGTGATCAATCTTATCATACTCAATGGAATATACTACTTAAGTGTTTATAAATTCTCACTGTTGGCCAAGCTAGGGAAGTAACCAGTTTGATTTCTTTTCTGTCTGTTATGCAAGTACTGTTAGCTAATGATTGGTTTTCATACATCCCACATGTAGCTATGGACCATTAAAATATAATTAAGTATAAAATAGAGAAATACAATCTTATAAAATATTTTGAAATGATTAATAGACATACTTGTTAGCCATCCTTTTTATATCAGATTGAAGGTAAGTTAGTCTAAAAGATTATCTTTCTATCCATTTTGGGGAAAATGAAACATAGATTTTCCTTCTTGGGGAAAAGAAAATAAGACCCAAGTCTAAACTAGCAATATGAAAAATGAAAGTATTACTTTTGAATAATTGAACTTAACATATTATTTTAATGTATTGGATGATCAACATACTAATTATCTTTTTCATTTTATTTTAATCTATGGGTAAATCCATTGTGAATAAACTGCTAAGTTGCCATTAACGATTTGCCAAAATTTTTCATCAATGACATTAGTAAAGAAGAAAAACAGGACAGCTGGAAAATTTAGATCAAATTTTTATTTGAGAACACCAGGGTGGCTCAGTCAGTTAAACATCTGCTCAGGTCATGATCCCAGGGTCCTGGAATCAAATCCCACATCTGGCTCCCTGCGCAGCCAAGAGCTTGCTTCTCCCTCTGCCTGCCACTCCCCCTGCTTGTGCGCTCGCACTCTCTCTCTCTCTCTCTGACAAATAAATAAATAGAATCTTTAAAAAAATAATTTATTTGAAATATTTTGGGAAATAAAGACACTCTTTATAAGCAATCCAATTTCATTGTAGAAAAAGAAAAATATATATGATACAAAGAAAATGAAAAAAATCACTATTTTACTACACAGAAATTATCATTATTGTCATTTTGAAACTGGTTAGTAGTACACATATCTACTATTTGTGTAAGAATATTTATATAAAAATCGACATGAAAATATGTTTTTAAGTTTATTTTTTAATTCCTTTTTGGTTGCTATATCTTGAATAGAAATGCAAATAAAAGCCCAATTTTTTTTTTAAGAGTTTCTTTATGTATCTGACAGAGAGATAGAGACAGAGCACAAGTAGGCAGAGCAGCAGGCAGAGGGAGAGGGAGAAGCAGGCTCTCCACTGAGCAGGGACCCCAATGAGGGGCTCGAGCCCAGGACCCTGGGATCATGACCTGAGCCAAAGGCAGATGCTTAATGACTGAGCCACCCAGGCACCCCCAAATGCTCATAGATTATACATACTTCAGTTAAGATTGGGCAACTTTAGACAAAAATGATTTTTTTAAATACTTATTTGAGAGAGAGACAGAGAGTTGGGGGAGAGGCCCTGGGAGGGGAAGAGAATCTCAAGCAGACTCCCTGCTGAGCACAGAGCATGATGCAGGGCTCAATCTCACAACCCTGAGATCATGACCTGAGCCCAAATCAAAAGTCCAATGCTTAACCGACTGAGCCACCCGGATACCCCTAGACAAAAATGATTCTGAGCACTACAAACATGACCTTTTTGGGGGAGAGAGCTCTAAATACTATTTAATTTTTTTTAAGTTTTTATTTAAATTCCAGTTATTTAACATACAGTGTAATAATAGTTTCAGGTGTAAAGTGATTCAACACTTCCATACAATACCCGATGTTCATCACAACATGTGCCATCCTTAATCCCATCACTTATTTAACCCATCCCTCCACCTACCTTCCCACGTCGGGCTCCCTGCTCAGCAGGGAGTCTGCCTCTCTCTCTGACCCTCCCCCCTCTCATGCTCTCTATCTCATTCTCTCTCTCAAATAAATAAATAATATCTTTAAAGAAATAAATAAAAATAAATTCCACATATGAGTGAAATTATGGTATTTGTCTTTCTCTGACTGACTTATTTTGCTTAGCATAATACTCTCTAGCTCCATCCATATCATTGCAAATGGCAAGATTTCATTCTTTTCATGCAGAATAATATTCCGTTGTATATATACTCCACATATTCTTTATCCATTCATCAGTCAATGGACACTTGAGCTGTGTACATAGTTTGGCTATTGTAGATAATGCTGCTATAAACATCAGGGTGCACGTATCCCTCTGAATTAGTATTTTTATATTCTTTCTGTAAATACCTAGTAGTGTAATTGCTTGATTGTAGGGTAGTTCTATTTTTGACTTTTTCAGGAAGTTCATACTGTTTTCCAGAGTGGCTACACCAGTTTGCACTCCCACAAACAATGCAAGAGGGTTCCCCTTTCTCTACATCCTCACCAACACCTGTTGCTTTTTGTGTAGTTGATTTTAGCTATACTGACAGGTGTGAAGTGGTATCTCATGGTAATTTTGATTTGTATTTCCTTGATGATGAGTGATGCTGACCATCTTTTCATATGTCTATTGGCCATCTGTATGTCTTCTTTGGAAAAATGTCTATTATGTCTTCTGCTCATTTTTATTTATTTATTTGTTTTATGTTCAGTTAGCCAGCATATAGTACATCATTAGTTTTTGATGTAGTGTTCAACAATTCATTAGTTGTATATAACACCCAGGGCTCATCACAACATGTACCCTCCTTAATACCCATCACCCAGTTACCCCATCCCCTCACCCCCCTCTCCTCTGTAACCCTCAGTTTATTTCCCAGAGTCCAGAGTCTTTCATGGTTTTTCTCCCTCTCTGATTTCTTCCCACTCAGTTTTCCCTCCCTTCCCTTGTGCTCCTTTGTGCTATTCCTTATGTACCTCATATGAGTGAAACCATATGGTAATTGTCTTTCTTTGCTTGACTTATTTCACTTAGCATAATCCCCTCCAGTTCCATCCATGTCAATGTAAATGGTGGGTATTCATCCTTTCTGATGGCTGAGTAATATTCCATTGTATATATGTACCACATCTTCTTTATCCATTCATCTGTTGAAAGGCATCTTGGATCCTTCCACAGTTTGGCTATTGTCGACAGCAATGCTATGAACATTGGGGTGTAGTAGTGCAATTGCTGGGTCATAAGGTAGCTCCATTTTTAACATCTTGAGGGAACTCCATACTATTTTCCAGATTGCCTGTATTGGATTTTTCATTTTTTAGGTGGTGAGTTTTATAGGTTCTTTATATATTTTGGATACTAACCCTTTATCAGAAATATCATTTGCAAATATCTTCTCCCATTCTGTAAACAAAGTGATCCTTTTTTATTAAACTTCCCAGATTACTTATTTAGATTTCCTTCTGTAATTATTTTTATATTCTAGGAAAATAAAAGATCTCATGCAAGTGTTTAGTATGTATTTAAAAAATGGCATGGGTAAAACTGTCCTTGCTTTACTTCTATTAAATATTTAATAAATTTTATACACGTCTACTAAAGAATTTCACAAATTTTATACACTTAGTACAGATATCATTTCTTCCTACTACCTCCAGTTTCTGTTTATATGACCTTCCATGAAAATAGTCAACATGTGGAAATATTATAAACAGCTATTATTGAGGAAAGCCTACATTCAAAAAAACAATAATCAGTCTATGTTCTTCAACAACTGGAATGTAGACAAAAAATCATACTTATTATATATGGAGTGATAAAAAAAGGTGAGATCATCAATAATAACTACTACTACAGATTCACATTAAAAAATTACAAGGCATACTGCAAATCTAGAGATATTTAAAGGAATATTATACATTTTTATCATTAAGTTCCAATAGAGTGAAACAGGACTAGAGTAATATAAATCCATTTTTAAAAGATAGGTTTTCACTTGACTCCATGGTAAAAGATAAAACACCAATAGTATAATGCCCTTTCAAGAAAAAAAAGTTATTGTCATACTTTATGGGGGCTTCCCAAAGACAGGTTTTTTGGTATTGCTTTCCAATAAATCCTTTTTTTACACAAATAAAAATATAAATATACTTCAAACTGTCCCCTTATCAGACTCTGTCAATAGAAAATATTTTAATAATTTTTAATTCTCACACTAACAAAAGAATAATTTTTGACCATCACACTAACACACTGGATTAAGTATGAGAGAGTATACAAATTTACAAAGGATTTGTAAAACTTTACACATGAAAAACAGCTGAAGACAACATTTAAAATCCAACAATAAGAAAACAACCAGATTTTTTAAAAGGGCCAAAGACCAGGGCGCCTGGGTGGCTCAGTCGTTAAGCGTCTGCCTTCGGCTCAGGTCATGATCCCAGGGTCCTGGGATCGAGTCCCACATCGGGCTCCTTGCTCGGCAGGAAGCCTGCTTCTCCCTCTCCCACTCCCCCTGCTTGTGTTCCTGCTCTCGCTATCTCTCTCTCTGTCAAATAAATAAATAAAAATCTTTAAATAAAAAAAAAATAAAATAAAAGGGCCAAAGACCAAATAGACACCTCACCAAAAGAGATATACAGATAGAAAATTAGCATATGAAAAGATGCTCCACAGGATATGTCATTAGAGAAATACAAGAATGAGATATCACTATACATCTATTAGAATTGCCAAAATCGAGAACACTGACAACAAATCCTGATGAGGATGTGGAGCAGTAAGAACTGTCATTCATTGGTGGTGGGAATGCAAAATGGTATAGTCACTTTGGAAGTTTGACAATTTCTTACAAAACTAAACATGCCCTTCTCATACAATCCAGCAATTGTGCTTTTTGGTATTTACCCAAAGGCATTGAAAACATGTCCATGCAAAAATCTGCACATGGATGTTTATAGCAGCTTTGTTCATAATGGCCAAAACTGGGAAGCAACCAAGATGCCTTTCAATTAGTGAATGGGTAACTAAATGGCAGCACATCCAATGAAATATTATTCAACACTGAAAGGAAATGAACTATCAAAGTCATGAAAAGACATGGAGGAAACAAATGCATATTACTAAAGGAAAGAAGACAATCTGAAAAGACTATATACAATATGTTTCCAAGTATATGACATTTTAGAAAAGGCAAAACTATAGAGACAATAGAAAGATCAGTGATTAGCAGGAATGGGGAGCAGAGAGACATAAATAGGTGGAGCACAGAAAATTTGGGGAGCAGTGACATTGATTTGTATAATTCTATAATGGTGGATACATGTCATTATAAAATTGTCCCAACCCATGGAATGAACAACACCAAAGTAAACCTTCATGTAGGGCACCTGCATGGCTCTCAGATGGTTAAGCATCTGCCTTCGGGTCAGGTCATGATCTCCAGGTCCTGGGATCCAGCCCCGCATTGGGCTCCCAGCTCAGTAGGGAGTCTTCTTCTCCCTCTCCCTCTGCCTCTCCCCCTGCTTGTGCTCTCTCTGTCTCTCTCTCTTAAAAGAATAAATTAAAAATTAAAAAAAAGTAAACCCTCATGTAAACTATGAACTTCAGATGATAATGATGTGTCAGCATAAATTCATCAATTGTAACAAAAGTGCCACTCTAGTGGGATGCATTGATAATAGGAGAGACTGTGTGGGATTAAGTAGAGAGGATATGAGAAATCTCTGTATATTCTGTTCATTATTGCTTTGAACCTAAAATTGCTCTAAAAAATAAAGTCTGTTTTTAAAAGCTGCTGAATAAACTGGCTAATTTTCACTTGCAATGGGCATAGCTAGGGGGAGAATGTTGACAGTTTTCAAATACTTTTTATTTATTTGTTTTATTTTTTTTTTAAAGATTTTAATTATTTATTTGACAGAGAGAGAGAGCACAAGCAGGGGGAGCACCAGAGGCTCAATCCCAGGACCCTAGGATCATGACCTGAGCTGAAGGAAAATGCTTAACCGCCTAAGCCATCCAGGCACCCCTCACTTTTTATAGATTGTCCCATTAGAGATTTCTGATCAGACTTTATGATGTTCCTTAGGTTATGTTAGAACAGAAGGTGGAATATTTCAGAAAAACAGATTTCCTAACCATGGTAATTTTTTAAAGATGGAATGAATGACTTTGAGAGAATTGATGAACACCCTTGAAGAATGGAGACGCTTACACTGAAGATGAGTTAGAGACATGAAATACCCTATGGCTGATTTTCAGAAATGTTTGAGAGGGGAGTAATGATTTATGTAAGAGTAAGGAATCAAAAAAATACTGTCCCTCTTAATTAACATTTTAGGGCATATCAGTAATTCATAAATTACTTAAGGAAAAGACACATTATTGTTTTTCATACCATTTTCTCTACTTTCAACAGTTCAGTGTGAAATCATTAAGTTATTAACGACATCTGTAACGCGGGCCAAGAGGAAAAATAGAATGCATTTGGAGAAGAAAATTCACACAAAAAGTTGAACAGACTCTTTCTTTATGATGAAGTCAAATATTTCCTCAAGAGGAAAATTACTTGCTTTTTCCTTCCTATTTCCTGGCAGCGCCTGATTGCTTACAGCAGAAACCTATATTTGTTTACAGCAAATTGTTCTTTTGGGGGGGTTTTGAGTGGACTTATTTTGATACTTACTACAGCATTGCTTCATTTTACATGTTTGAATTATATTTCTTGGCGGTCAACATAGCACATTGGACTTTCTCATTCATTTTACTTAAGACCGAATATCAGAAGTGGGTTTATATCTCCTGGATAACTAAAGACAAAATGTTTTTGTATCCTCGGTAAAATTTGTCAAACAAATGTTAAACGTGTAATTTTCTATGGGTCTGGCAACATTAATCTACTGGTTTATACTTTAAAATCTAGAGATTGTATTATTTGTAAAGTTTTTTATGTGTATGCAGATATTTCTCTTTAAATGTGTATCCGAAATTTTAAAAGAAATAATTTGTTAAATTTTTGTTGAAATGTGTTAGGATATTCAAGTTATATACAATGCACTAGATTCAATGCCTCTTTTTATTTTTATCTATTTATATTTTTTTTGCTAATGGTTTTAATTAAACACATAGTGTTTCTTATTTCATGTCATTAGGTACTTTTTTTGGTGGGTGCATAATATAGAAAGTAGAGTTCCGTTCTTTGTTTGCATTATGGTTTGCAAGAACACTTCACGTACTAGAGGGTATTTTAGTAGTACATTTAAAGAAAAAGGTCTAAGTCTTTTCCAAGTATTTAAAACACAAAATGTCTACATTTGGGACACCTGGGTGGCTCAGTAGGTTAAGTGTTTGCCTTCAGCTCAGGTCATGATCCCAGGGTCCTGGGATAGAGCCCCACATAGGGCTCCTTGCTCAGCGGGGAGTCTCTTCTCCCTCTCCTGCTCCACCTGCTTGTGTCCGCTCTCTCGCTGTCTCTCTCTGTGTCAAATAAATAAATAAAATCTTAAAAAAAAAAACAGTCTACATTTTACGATAAGTTAAAGACAAAGACAACAGTAATAGATTTTGAGTAAACTACTGAGCAACAGCTAGTAATAAATGATTGACCCACAGTAGTTTCAAATGATTTTTAACCAAAATTTTCAAACAAACTATATATTATAAAATATTTTATTTGGACAGAACTTAAGATTTAAATCCACTTCAATGGATATTTTATTTGAACTTTAAGGCATCAGGTTAAATTAAGATATTTCAATAAATATATTTTTGAGTGGTTGTGATAAAAGCTACAGTAGCCTCACTCAAGTAAGCACTGACGTTTACTGGATCTTATCTTAAGCATTTTTTTGGCATTGTGTAGCAGTGAACATGCCACTCATTATAGGGACTTATGCTACTTTTGGTGGTTACAGAATTCTGAATGGTTCCCATTTTTTTGGGGGGGGTGATTCTTCATGCCTTCTTTTCAGTGAAGCTTACAAGTTAATATAGGTGACATGTAGTTTTTATAACTGTGTAGAACGTATTTTTATAACTATGTAGAATATATATTTGTAGCTCTAGATCTTTATAGACTATTGCTTCTCATCACATGTCTTGCTTATCAAATGCATGATGCCAAAGACTGTACTTAATCCAGTGCCCGGAGGCAATTTCTAAACATACAGAAAGAATTCTTCAGTGATCATCTGAATTTATGTTAGAATATTTTGGATAAATCTATAGAAGAAAAAAACTACCAATACTACCAACAGAAGTGAAATGGTTCAAATTCTTTACGGACACTCTGGTGAGTTAAAAACATATTAGATGATGAAGTCTTTGATTCAATGGTATTTATTCTGGCTATCAGAGCCAATATGGAAATAACCCATCAAATGGATATACGCATTTTTGTTAATAAATGGAGCTTGAAAGAGGTGTCAAAATGATTTGAAATTGATATAGTAATTACTATGACCTTAAGGTTAAAAAGAAATTGAATATAGAAAAATACTGAGACTTCACCACCCAGAAGTACCAATAAGTTAATTTCCATAGTGTTGTTAAGTTTTATTTTATCAAACCATCCTACATACTCCTGAGGTTGAAATGTGGTTTGTCTCTCGTCTAAAGAGGAGACATGTTTTATCCACTAAGCCATATTAGAGAACAAAGAGATTGTGATTGCAATTTTTACATTAAAATAATAGAGCCAATCTTAGGCAGAACTTTGAATCAGGCAAGATTTTCTCTTGATGGCTTTTCTACCTTCCATCCCAGCTCATTAATTATACTGGTTTGTATAGAAACCCAAGACCTTGAAATTCTTTCCATAAACAAAAGGTAAAAGGTCTGTTTCCAGTTATGTGTTCAAGGGAAGTAAATGGACAACTAGATGAATTAACTATTAAAACTGACAGGAAGAAAGAGCTTATTATCCTAGATAAAGCAATATTTACACATCAGGAACACATGAAGCTTTTATTAATGTTTTTGCACAGTGAGACAATATAGGAGAGAGTACTGATGATGTGAGTGTGAGCAATGGCACAAGGAAGACCATTCTCTATTCTTACAGTGTTCATGACCAATTCTGACCGTATGAGCTAACTTTTTATATGTTGATAAACTACATTTTAACAAGTGCTTTAAAAATGAGTAAATCTGGTCTCTATAAATGACTGCCTTAAGACTCACATTAAAATTAAACCCCATTCATTGACAATATTGTTCAACATGTCAAAGCCATTTCTCTTGGCAGGTTGAACAGTAATGTATGTTAGATCAAGTTCTGATCAGTTAATTTTATACATCTGCATTTGAGTTCACAACAAGGTAGCTTGTAAACAGATGTTGGTTATGATTAATCTGATCCTCTGGGAATCTTTTAACTTCACGGGCTGGAACAAATATGAAGAGAGTTATGCAGGTGCTGATTAATTAGTTCTGAAAGCATACAAACAAGAATCTGTACAAAGAGACAATAGATCATTTGCACAATTAGCTCAAATGATGATAAATTTGAGAAAAGCAGGCATAAACAGGTCCAGAACTTAAAATGATGGAATAATAGAAAACAAATTCGTGAATATGCAGCTATGCTTTAGGAAAACTGACAGAAAGAAACATATGGCATCATTCTTTATATCATTGCCTGAGAGTCCAATGGAATCTATATCAGCATCCAGTTGTTCTCCTTATGACTGTCCAAGTGAACAACAATCCATATCAGCTAACATGTTACCACTTACTGATCTTGGTTGCTCTTGCTTCTTGATCTATCTTTTAACTCTTTTCTCTCTGCCTTCATTAGACTTTTAATTTTTTTTTTTAATTTTTGAGTCTGGGATAGGATGTAAATACTTCATTGGTGTGCATTAAGTTTTTTTTTCTCTTTCATTTAGAGTAGTAAATGTAACAATTAATAATCAAATATTTTCACTGTCAATTTTCAGTTTCTTATTGGCGTATTTCTCATTAAGGATATAAGAGAATGAAGGTTATCAAGAAATGAGTGAAGAAATTCAGTGAGTCCAGATGAGGGAAAACACAGCAAATGATACTCTGCAGAATAGTACCATAACATACATTAACCATTCTAACAACTGCACCCACTTGAGAATGCTTCAGAAGATCCCCTTAGACTTAGATTAAGCCTTACAAATTTCTTGGGTTGATTATTTTGATCTAACTGGCATTCAGGCTGGGGACTATTTATACATGGAGAGGCTAATAACCTCCTGGTTCCTCACTTCTAAGTAGTGGAATCTACTGAACGGCATTGATTCTTATTCCTACACGTAAGTATTAAGTACAAATAATGTGCCACACATTAATTTAGGCACTGGAGTATAGTGGTGAATTAAGCCAACTTCTTGCCCTCATGTGTCTTACAATCTAGTCACAGAGACATAAAATAAATGAAAAAATGTAATATAATGTCCAAAAGTATTATCTCTATAAAGAAAATTTAAAAAAAAATTAAAGCCAAGAAGACAGAGGATGCATTCCATTTTATATAGAACAATCAAGGAAAACTATCTGAAGAGATATTTGAACACAGATCATTTTTTTAAGATTTATTTATTTGAGAGAGAGAGCACAAATGGGGGGAGAGGTGGAGGGAGAGGGAGAGGGAGAGAGAATCTCAAGCAGACTCCATGCTGAGCATAGAGCCCAATGCAGGGCTCCATCTCACGAAACTGAGGTCATGACCTGAGCCAAAATCAAGAGTTGAGCACTTAACCACTGAGCCATCCAAGCACCCCTACTTGAACATAGATCTTATTAAATAAGATTAATCAGAAACTAAAAAAATATGTTGGCAAAAGGCACAACTAATCCTAACCATCTAGAAGTCTCAATTCTACGGTAATTGGTGTGATGAAGACTTCTGAAAAAAACATTCCCCATTCTTAATGAAATTCAGGGGAGCTCTAAAACTATTTAACACACTCTTAAGGAGAGTGCCTTTTCACCTGAATATACTTCTGGGAAATAAAAGTTTAAAATTAGTCAACATTTAGTTAACTGCCATAGGGCCTAAATCTTTTAGCAGCAACTGATTAGAAATATGTTAGACTAGAAATTGGTAAGCGTAGGTTCTATGGTAGCATGTCCCAGGTTCATGCACTTAATGAAAGCATTCTCACCTGACTATTGGCATGTTGCTCATTATTCACTTGAAAAACTAGGTCAGTGTTCTCAAACAGTAGTGTACAAATATCAACTGGGATCTTGCTCAAATGTGGACTCTGATTTAGTTGGTCAAGAATGGACACTGAGATCCTTCATTTCTAACAAATTGCCAGAGGATACAAATCCTGCAGGCCCATGAATTACACTTTGTGTAACAAGGGTATAGATGATGTGGAATAAAGCTGATTCAGACTCTCAGAAATGTGGAATGAGAGATAGGCCATGTGGTTCATGGTTCAGGCCTCCAGACAGTTCTGGATAGGTTGATGTCTTAATCATTTAGGGCTGCTGTAACTAGGTACCACAGTATAGACTAGGTGGCTGCTAAATAACAGAAATTTATTTCTCCCACTTTTGGAAGCTGGAAGCCTGAGGCCAGGTTGCTGGCATAGTTGGATTCTGATGAGAATTCTCTTCCAGGTTGCAGAATGCTAACATTTTGTTTTTCCTCTCATGGGCATTTTTCATATGTCACGGTAAAAATTTCAAAGTTGTATCTACAGTTGAAAATGTCCATCTAAATTATCAGCTGCATACCTTCTTTTATTGAGCTTAGCCTTATTGCACTTTTTAGATATTATGTTTTTTTGCAAATTGAAGGCTTGTGGCAACACTGCATCAAGCAAGTCTATCGGTGCCATTTTTTTCAATAACATTTGTTCAGTTCATGTTTCTGTGTCACTTTTGGTACTCATCACAGTATTTCAAACTTTATCACCATTATATTTTTATGGTGATCAGTGATCTTTGATGTTACTATTACAGTTATTTTGGGGGCATCATGACCCACACCCATATACAACGGCAAACTTAATAGATAAATATTGTGTGTGTTCTCAGTACTCCAACCCAACCAACCCATCACTTCCCCATTTCTCTCTGATGTGTTAAGGGCACAACAGTTTTGAAAAATGAAGCCAATTAATAAGCCTACAATAGCTTCTGTATTCAAGTGAAAGGAAGAGTGCTATGTCTCTTCAAATCACAACCTAGCAATGATTATGCTTAGTGAGGAAGGCAGGTCAAAAACTGAGATAGCCCAAAAGCTGGCCTCATGTGCCAAATAGCTAGCCAACATGTGAGTGCAAAGGAAAAGTTCCTGAAGAAAGTTAAAAGGGCTACTCAGTGAACACACCAAAGACAAGAAAGCAAAACAGCCTTGTGATGACATGGAGAGAGTTTTAGTGGTTTGCATGGAAGATCAAACCAGCCACAACATTCCCTTAAGCTAAAGCCTAATCCAGAGCAAGGCCCTCACTCTCTTCATTTCTATAAAGGCTGAGAAAGGTGAAGAAGCTACAGAAGAAAAGTATGAAGGTAGCAGAGGTTGGTTTACGAGGCTTAAGGAGAAAAGATGTCTCCATAACACAAGAATGCACAGTGAAGCAGCAAGTGCTGATGTAGAAGCTGCAGCAAATTATCCAGAGATCTAGCTAAGATCATCAATGACGGTGGCTATACTAAATCATAGATTTTCAATGTAGATGAAACAGGTTTCTACTGGAAGAAGATACCATCTAAGACTTTCATAGAGGGGCTTCAAAGCTTCAAAGGAGGGCTGACTCTCTTGTTAGGGGTGAATGCAGCTGGTGACAAGAAGTTGAAGCCAGGGCTCATCTACCATGCTGAAAATCCTAGCGCCCTTAAGAACTGTGCTAAATCTAATCTGCCTGTGCTTCATAAATGGCACCACAAAGACTGGATGATGGAATATCTGTTTACAACATGGTTTACAGAATTGGTTAAGCCCACTGTTGAGACCTACTGCTCAGAAAAAAACAAAACAACAAAAAAAAAAACTCCCTTTCAAAAAATGACTGCTCCTTGACAATCGACCTAGTCACCCAAGAGCTCAGATGGAGATGTGTATTAATGAGATTAATGTTGTTTCCTGCCTGCTAACACAACATCCATTCTGTAGCTCATGGATCAAAAGGTAATTTGGACTTTCAATCTTAATATTGAGGAAATACATCTTGTAAGGCTATAGCTGCCAGAGATGGTGATTCCTCTGATGGATCCGGGAAGGGAAATAGAAAACCTTCTGCAAAGGAGTCACCATTCTAGATGCCATTGAGAACATTTGTGATTCATGGGAAGAGGTCAAAGTATCAACATTCACAGGAGTTTGGAAGAAGTTGATTGCCACCCTCATGGATGACTTGGAGGGGTTCAAGACCTCAGTGGAGGAAGGGACTGCAGATGTGGTGGAAATAGCAAGACAACTACATACGAAGTGGAGCCTAGTGATGTGACTGATTTTGCTGCCACCTCATGATAAAACTTGAAAGGATGAGGAGTTGTTTCTTATGGATAAGCAAAGAAAGTGGTTTCTTGAGATGCAATGTACTCCTGGTGCAGATGCTGTGAAGATTCTTGAAATGACATCAAAGGTTTAGATTATTGCATAAATTTAGTGGTAAAACAGTGGCGGGGCTTGAGAGGATTGACTCTAAGTTTGAACAAAGTTCTTCTGTGGGTAAAACGTTGTCAGATAGCATTGCATGCTACAGAGAAATCATTCATGACAGGAAGAGTTCATCAATGTGGCAAACTTCATTGTTATTTTAAGAAATTGCCACAGCCACCCCACTGTTAGCAACCACCACCCTGATCAGTCAGCAGCCATCCACATCCAGGCAAGACCCTCACCAGCAAAAGATTAGCACTTGCTGAAAGCTCAGATGATGGTCAGCATTTCTGAGCAATAAAGTATTTTTTAATTAAAGTATGTACATTGTTTTTTAGACGTAATTCTATTGCACACTTAATAGACCACAGTATGGTGTAAACATAACTTATAGGCACTGAGAAACCAAAAAACAAGATTAATTTGCCTCATTTTATTGCTCTATTTGCTTTATTGGGGCGGTCTGTTACCAAATCCACAATGTCTGTGAGGTCAGCCTGTACCCAAGAACTATAGTCATTAACCACAGTGTAGATGGTGGAGCTAATGGACTCACTGAATTCACTGCAATACAGACTTCGCTCAGGAGTCTATGCATCACTTCACCACTGGATACTTTGTTCTAATAAAGAGGATAAATGGTCTTTTGGTGCCTCCTGCATCCGTTTCAGTTCAGATGATGTGTTCAATAGCCCTTGGGATATGTATATGCCTTTTACCCCTGTGTACATTTACTCAGGTAAATTTCAAGAGCCCTTTGAGAAATGAATTGAGAAAATACGTATTTTATATTCCTTCTATAGAATTTTTGAGTTCTTTCTCAAGTGCTTCATATGTCCACTTCAATCAATAGTCTCTGGATTTGAGAATTGGTTTAGTTCCACAGGTGCCTGGGTGGCTCAGTCGTTAAGCGTCTGCCTTCGGCTCAGGTTATGACCCCAGGGTCCTGGGATCGAGCCCCGCATCAGGCTCCCTGCTCCGAGGGAAGACTGCTTCTCCCTCTCTCTCTGCCCCTGTTTGTGTTCCCTCTCTCGCTTTCTCTCTGTCAAATAAACAAATAAAATCCTTAAAAAAAAAGAATTGGTTCAGTTCTGGAAAGTTAGTAAGGGATAGTAATTTTTCATTACCATAGCTGATATCACTCTTCTGTTGTCTACATCTTAATCATTTTTTCTTACCTAAGTCAAGCAATAACAGCATTGGCTGTTATATCTACCTTTATGAATATCATGATCTGTTAGCTATTGCCAGAGATCATGGAAGATCAAGGTTCCTTAATTCCCATTCTTGTCTCACTGTTCATTATGGTAATTATAAAGCCTTGCCTCTGATGATTAAGTGTTGCCACATGACTTCTGTTTTTTTCAAAATCATAGTATTCCTATTGACACTAGGTAGTCAAGATCAATAACAGTGTCTCCTACCATTAATTTTGGCCCACAGTGGACTCCTACTCCTGAGTTTATCAATGATGTCAGTGTCCCCCTTCTCAGAATTTTAGGGAAGGGAGTGTCTTCTGTATTCTCTTAGGAAACATAAATAGCTGCCAGTTATCTAGCCTTACATAATTAGTCATTCTAACATGCCCATGTATCTGAACTTTCTGTATTCCTCTTCAATATTTGGCAAAGCGTTTCAACATTGTTACCTCATTAATTCTACATCATCTACAAAGTTTAAGAAGTTATTCCTGGAGTGTATTAGGGCTAAATACAGACATTTTTGCCAGGATATCAAATCCAGATTCATGAGAAAAGGCCATCCTGTCAATAAACATTCCCTTATCTGACATCAACTTTTGTCCTTGACCTGATCCAACATTCTAACATTTTACATCCTTGTGTGTTCTCCCAGTTCCTATTTTCATATGTATTAGCTGGGTTCTGCAACTTTTTGGTAAATTATCACATTTTCTTCCAAATAGGAAAAGCACTTCATTTCTCAGTTCATGCTGAGATCTGACTCTCATTATTATTGGAGAAGTGATGAGGGGAGTCAGGGCAGTTCTCAAAGAGGACAAACATTTTCCTATTGTGGATCTACTTTACATGAGTCTTTTGCATAATCTTCAGGAAATGAGAAGCTGGTCTCCACTAGCAAGAGACAGGGAGAACCTAGGGAATCCAGTTTTTTAAGCAAATCCATTCGAATGACACCCTCCCAGCTTTCAGGGTCTCTCTGTCCCTGCATGGTCCCTGACCTTAACATAAGAGCTTGCTGAAGCTGTGAATTAATTTTCCTTTGAAAATCCACATTTAGGATCATTCTTATTCCTGAGTTTCAGCACAGTCTGCCTTCTGTATATGAGATGATAATTTCTAAATGTTTCCATGGAGACATTCTAGCTTTCCCAGAGTATCTGAGCTGAAGTTAGCTGACTTGAGTGTCTTCCTCTTTCTTAATGGTTTCTATAGCATTTAACAAAAGCCAACCAGCTCTACAATCCCTGTAATTGCATTCCTTCAGTAGCTTTCAAGAGCTTGTATTATTACAACCCACCATAGGTGACAATCTAGATATTATTGTGATACTGCAAGAAATCAGAATTATCACTATCCCACTTTCCATTTACATGATGATCTTCATAGCAATCTGAGTAACACGCAATCAAATTCCAGAATTCTACTCTAAGGATATAATCTCTAGGTACATTCTGGATGCCAACTGACTTACATTAGGTTACTCCAAAAGCAGAACCTGAAGTCAGAATCCAAGGTAGTTTATTTGGAAGGCAAACTCAGGAAGCACTGTAAGGGAATGGGAAATGGAACACAGGAAGGGAGAAAATCAGAAAAGGTGTGTTAGTGGCTGGGTCATATTTATAGATAACTGAAGCTTAATTTCAATAGAGATCTTCTGGGAGATTTTGTGGAACATGCCTCAGAACTTGCCAACACTTGTCCCCTCTTGATTGAACATTTCTCCAGAGTGAGCCAAGCACATCTTATAGCAAACAGCACCCTTATGCAGAGAGGTGCAGGAAGATTTCCATGACTATAAGAATTGTCTGTAGACTATCTCCACATAGGCCCAGATGGTATAGGTGGGGCACTGGCAGAGTCTACTTCAGTAGTTTAGCACTTTTTCTACTTGTTAATTCCAATTTCCTTAATTATAAGTCATTAAAAATATTAGTGACTGCCTCATTAGGATGCTGAGCAAGAGGTTAAGATATTTCATGGGAGTGCTTTACAAGATGTCTGGGACATAGAATGCATTTAATAAATGCTAACTACCATTACCTTTTGTGTCTCACCTCTGTGCCTTTCCTACAGTGACCAAACTTCATGAATGTGCCCCTATAATTCCACTGTATACCTTTCTCAACCCAGCCTTGAATTTTTGTCCAAGTCTCATCCATTTTTTTAAGGTCTAGCCAAAAGTTCTTCTCTCCACAAAAGTTTCTATTTCCTCAATAGATTTTTTTTTCTCTCCACTCTGTAATATTATTACTTTAGACTCTACTTTTCTGCTTATTTTGATCATTTTTAGTCTCTCTCTCTTTTTGTCATCTATCTATCTTCCTATCAACTATCATTATCTATCATCTCTTCTAGATTTTAAAGTTTTTGTAGGCTAAACTTTCTCATTGTTACTACAAAGCTTAATATTCTGACTTTAGTGGAAATTCTATCATTATTAGCTCACCTAATTATCTCTAGCACAACTAAAACCTGGGTTTCTGACTAAATATTGTGCATTTCAGAAGACAGATCATCACCTCTTTGACAGTATTTCAGTTTTAGGTATAGGAAGTAAATATAGTTGATGAAATTCTATGGATGCCATGTCGTAGCTTATGAATGAAATTTTATCATAATTAAACATAATTAAACATAACAGTGATACATAATGGTTATATTTATGTAGAATCATCTAAGAATAGTTCAAAAACAGATTGTAAATAAATGAAAGCAAAATCCTGCATAAGATTATTATTGCAATTACTGCTCTTTAATAGTGTTGAAGGACTTAACAAGGAAACACTCTGGACATGGAAATATTTTTTTGACAAAGCAAAGAAGCCATGGAAACATTGGAAAGGTAAATCAAATATAAGGCAGAAAAATGAGGGTCAAGTTAATTGTGTCTCAAATTTCTGTGTATCTTTTAACTATTCCACCTCTAAATCATATTGGAAAAAGTAGAATCTGATCTAACTGCTTTGAAGGATCATAAATTCAATCATAAGCCTTTACATTTTGTGGGATCTCTCTTATTTTTAACCTAAGTTTCAAAAAAATTAAAATATTTATATCTATAAAAGACAAAATGATGACATTTCCAGGAAAACATAAATATTTTAATGTCTTTTATACAAATGTGAGATGTTTGGAATTGTCAAAGATGAATACATTGTCACTATATGTAGGTGATTACACCTCACAAAATAACTATATCTACCATGGAATATTTTAATTCTTAAATTAAAAAAAAATGTCCAATGCAGAAGAGTATACTTAGCTACCATATATTGAAAATTTATTTTTGCCAAGTGTTTCTCAAATAACACATTTAATTATTGAAATAATTCTATTAAATAGGTATCAGAACCCTTATTTTGAAGGTAAGGAATGAAATTCAGAGAAGTTAAATAACATATTTTAAGTGGTAGGGGCTGGATTGGAACCAAACTTGTCAGAAGTCAAGCAATATACCTTTAATCTTTAAGTTGCACAAAATCCTAAAAACATCACTATTGACTTTGTGAGTTTAAGCAACTTATTCAATACCATTGGTTTGTGCTTGTTTGTTTGTTTCATTGGTCAATTGTTTTTTGTTCCTTCTCCTATAAAGACAATATAACATAATTATTCAAGCCCAAACTCTGGAAACACACTGCTTGTATCTGCTTCTCAGATATCATGGTTATTATCCGAATGACCTTGTATGAAATACTTAACCTCTAAATTTCTTGGTTTCCTCATTTATAAGATGAGGATAATGATAATACACTACCTTATGGAATTGTGGGAAGATTAAAGATTTAATACTTTAAAAAAACCTCGAAACAGTTTTGGAACATAGTAGGAACACTGGAAGCATGTTATATTGGTTTATAAAATACAAATCATATGCCTATTTTTACTTAATTCACAGTATTGTGGAGAGAAACAAATGAATGAGTGAGTGGTTGCAAATGTCTGCATATAATATAAAGTATTTTATTAATTTACACTATGAGCATTTGTTGAAAAAGTGCTCAACATCACTCGGCATCAGGGAAATCCAAATCAAAACCTCAATGAGATACCACCTCACAACAGTCAGAAAGGCTAAAATTAACAAGTCAGGAAATGACAGATGTTGGCGAGGATGTGGAGAAAAGAAAACCCTCCTACACTGTTTGTGGGAATGCAAGCTGGTACAGCCACTCTGGAACACAGTATGGTGGTTCCTCAAAAAGTTGAAAATAGAGCTACCTTACAACCCAGCAATTGCACTACTGGGTATTTACCCCAAAGATACAAATGTAGTGATCCGAAGGGGTATGTGCACCCCAACATTTATAGCAGCAATGTCCACAATAGCCAAACTATGGAAAGAGCCAAGATGCCCATCAACAGATGAATGGATAAAGATGTGGAATATTATGCAGCCATCAAAACCACGAAATCTTGCCATTTGCAATGACGTGGATAGAACTAGAGGGTATTATACTAAGCGAAATAAGTCAATCAGAGAAAGACAAGTATCATATGATCTCACTGATATGAGGAATTCTTAATCTCAGGAAACAAAACTGAGGGTTGCTGGAGTGGTGAGGGTGGGAGGGATGGGGGGCTGGGTGATAGACATTGGGGAGGGTATGTGCTATGGTGAGCGTTGTGAATTGTGTAAGACTGTTGAATCACAGACCTGTACCTCTGAAACAAATAATACATTATATGTTAAAAAAAAAAAAAAAAAGGATAGTAGGAAGGGAAAAATGAAGGGGGGGAAATTGGAGGGGGAGAAAACCATGAGAGACTATGGACTCTGAGAAACAAACTGAGGGTTTTAGAGGGGAGGGGCTTAGGGGGATGGGTTAGCACGGTGATGGTTATTAAGGAGGGCATGTATTGAATGGAGCACTGGGTGTTATATGCAAACAATGAATCATGGAACACTACATCAAAAACTAATGATGTACTGTATGGTGACTAACATAACATAATAAAATAAAATTTTAAAAAAGTTCAAAAAAAAAGATATGAGCATGTGTGTCCTTATATTTATATGCCAATGGCAAATGATGTAATTTGGTTAGATACGCGTTTAAGTACAGATAGCATATAAGTACTAAACCGGCAATGTTCAATATGGGTCTTTAAAAAAATACTTAATAAGTTTTAAAATTGACTGACTTGAAATAAGTCAAGTTGGGTAATACAAAAATTATTTTCTGACTTTGGAAAATAAATTTTTAAAATAAATAATGTTATTAAAACTTCCTGATGCAAAACCAGAAATGAAGATACAAAAATGTAAAGACTTCCACATAAGTTTCACCAAACACTTTTATTTATTCCTTCTTAAAAATTTTTTTAGGATTTTTGTACTGCTTAAACGCATTCTAAGATTTTATTTGTAAATGTGTGTATACACAAACTTCTCTACTCACACATGATTTCACCATCGGATGGATTGTGGGAATGAGCCACATGGCACACAGTTGAAAATAATTGCCTTTAACAAAAACCATGCGGCATTTAATGGCTTGCAGCATAGACACTGACTCCAGCTGTATGTGGTGCTTCACATTGACCAGCATGTGAGCAAATAAACTATGTTTAGATTTCCCCAAAGTGAACTATTTGAATTCATGACCATCGATCTGAAAGGTAAGACCACTTCCAGTTTAGACATACACTTAATCTGTGTTTGTTTTTAAATTTATGAGTGTATAGGTATAGTCTAATCAACCCCAAATCCAAAATGTTAGACATGGACTCTCTGAGACAGAGAGGTTGAGAGAAAAATGTGATCATGGGTGTTTGGGTGTGGGGTGCAGGGCAGCACTGTAGGGGAGAATTGAACTGGAGACTGCCTAATTCAGAATTTCCTATACCTGGATCTTTGGTGTCTGTGACCACCAACAGAGTTTCCTCCAACGAAGCAGTCTGGATTAAATGTGTCTGCTGTACATTTTAGCTGACCTGAGAGTTCTGGTAAAGAGATTTATCTGCTAAATGCCATAGAGACTGCCAGATTCAACATACATCAATTTAAGTGTATAGCATCATATGCTGCCAGCAGTAGGTTATTTGATTTCTTTTCCTTTTAGTCTTTTCTTTTGATGATGTTCCAAGAATATTGATTACCTTCATTGAAAATCTGTACTCTCCATGGAGAATTTTATTGCTTCCCTCCCACTAGTGATGATATATGTTTAATGGAGGTCTTTATATAAGTATGTACAGTATTGCTGTAGGATTGAATGAAATCAATTTTCTCAATGAATCAATCACTTATTGTTGTGAAATGAATTGTTGGCATTCTGAATTAAAATAACAATAATAATAAGCCTAACGTCTTTCCTTGAAGAGTTCTGAGCAGAGCGAGGAAATTAACATTTTGGAGCTCATATTATATGCAAAAAAATTTGTTAGCGACTCTATATATTTCTTTTTTAATTTATTTTCTCTACAGTCTTGTAAAATGAGAAAAATGAAATTATGAGTGTTTACGCTTCCTTGTTTAAAGGTCTGTCTGATGTAAAAATCCATGCACTTTTTGTTTTAAGTTCTTTTTTTGTAATAAACATTTTATTTTAAAAGACTTTAAGATTATAGGAACTTTGTAAAGAGAGTAGAGAGAATTCCCTTCTAACCCACACCCAATTTCTTTTATTAATATATTAAATTATTAGTATGGTATATTTGCCACAACAAATGTATCAATATTGTTAAGTTATTCCTAAAAAAGTTCATACTTTATTCATATTTCTTAGTTTTTACCTAATGTCCCTTTTCTGTATCCAAATCCCACCTACAATTCCACAATACATTTAGTCATCGTATCTTTTTACACTACTCTAGATTGTTAGTTTCTAAGATCTTCCCTGTTTTTGATGACCTCAGCAGTTTTAAAGAGTACTGACCAAGTATTTTCTAGAATGCTCATCAATTGGAGTTTGTCTGATGTTTCTCTCTTGACTAACCTGGGGTTTTGAGTTTGGGAGAGGAATTCCACAGAGGAAAGTGCCATAGTTATCACATCATATTGACAGTACACGCATCAGCACCACTTACGTTGCTAATATTGACCTTGATCACGTGACAGGCAGTGTTTTTCAAGTTTTCCACTGTCAAGTTATTCTTCCCCCTCTCTTTCCAAACTGTACTCATTGGAAGGAAGTTCCTATGTAGAGCCCACATTTAAAGGATGGGAAGTTATTCTTGATCTCCTGAGGAGTGTGATGGTTAATTTCATGTGTCAACTTGGAGAGGCTACAGTGCCCAGATATTTGGTCAAATATTATTCTGGATGTTTTTGTGAGTCTCTTTTTGAATGAGATTAGCATTTAATTGGTGGACTTTGAGTAAAGCAGATTACCCCCCCATAATGTGGGTGGGCTCATACAATCAGATGTGGACTTCATGAAAAAAAAACTGACATCCCCGAACAAAAAGGAATTCTGCAAGCAGACTCTCTTTGGACTCAAAATGAAACTCTTCTCTGAGTCTTCAGTCTGCCAGCCTCCCAGGCAAACTATAATTACCAAGCCTTCACAATCACGAGATCATGAGTCAATTCCTTAAAATCTCTCTCTCTCTCTCTGTATATGTATCTATCTATATATCTATATATATATATAGAGAGAGAGAGAGATATATAGATATATATAGATGTATATCCACATTTTATTAGCTTTGTTTCTCTGGAGAACACTAAATAATTCTAGGGAATACTATCTATAAAATTTATTTGCAATATTTCTTTATAGGAAATTTACATTTATTTGTGTCTTGGCTTATTGGTTTATTTTATTTGTTATTCAACTATTTACAGGCATACATTAGAGATATTATAGGTTTGGTTCAATGCCACTGCAGTAAAGTGCATATCTCAATAAATGGAATCAAATAATATTTTGGTTTCTCAGTGCCTATAAGTTATGTTTACACCATACTGTGGTCTATTAAGTGTGCAATAGAATTACGTCTAAAAACAATGTACATACTTTAATTAAAAAATACTTTATTGCTCAGAAATGCTGACCATCATCTGAGCTTTCAGCAAGTGCTAATCTTTTGCTGGTGAGGGTCTTGCCTGGATGTGGATGGCTGCTGACTGATCAGGGTGGTGGTTGCTAACGGTGGGGTGGCTGTGGCAATTTCTTAAAATAACAATGAAGTTTGCCACATTGATGAACTCTTCCTGTCATGAATGATTTCTCTGTAGCATGCAATGCTATCTGACAACGTTTTACCCACAGAAGAACTTTGTTCAAACTTAGAGTCAATCCTCTCAAGCCCCGCCACTGTTTTACCACTAAATTTATGCAATAATCTAAACCTTTGATGTCATTTCAAGAATCTTCACAGCATCTGCACCAGGAGTACATTGCATCTCAAGAAACCACTTTCTTTGCTTATCCATAAGAAACAACTCCTCATCCTTTCAAGTTTTATCATGAGGTGGCAGCAAAATCAGTCACATCACCAGGCTCCACTTCGTATGTAGTTGTCTTGCTATTTCCACCACATCTGCAGTCCCTTCCTCCACTGAGGTCTTGAACCCCTCCAAGTCATCCATGAGGGTGGCAATCAACTTCTTCCAAACTCCTGTGAATGTTGATACTTTGACCTCTTCCCATGAATCACAAATGTTCTCAATGGCATCTAGAATGGTGACTCCTTTGCAGAAGGTTTTCTATTTCCCTTCCCGGATCCATCAGAGGAATCACCATCTCTAGCAGCTATAGCCTTACAAGATGTATTTCCTCAATATTAAGATTGAAAGTCCAAATTACCTTTTGATCCATGAGCTACAGAATGGATGTTGTGTTAGCAGGCAGGAAACAACATTAATCTCATTAATACACATCTCCATCTGAGCTCTTGGGTGACTAGGTCGATTGTCAAGGAGCAGTCATTTTTTGAAAGGGAGTTTTTTTTTTTTGTTGTTTTGTTTTTTTCTGAGCAGTAGGTCTCAACAGTGGGCTTAACCAATTCTGTAAACCATGTTGTAAACAGATATTCCATCATCCAGTCTTTGTGGTGCCATTTATGAAGCACAGGCAGATTAGATTTAGCACAGTTCTTAAGGGCGCTAGGATTTTCAGCATGGTAGATGAGCCCTGGCTTCAACTTCTTGTCACCAGCTGCATTCACCCCTAACAAGAGAGTCAGCCCTCCTTTGAAGCTTTGAAGCCCCTCTATGAAAGTCTTAGATGGTATCTTCTTCCAGTAGAAACCTGTTTCATCTACATTGAAAATCTATGATTTAGTATAGCCACCGTCATTGATGATCTTAGCTAGATCTCTGGATAATTTGCTGCAGCTTCTACATCAGCACTTGCTGCTTCACTGTGCATTCTTGTGTTATGGAGACATCTTTTCTCCTTAAGCCTCGTAAACCAACCTCTGCTACCTTCATACTTTTCTTCTGTAGCTTCTTCACCTTTCTCAGCCTTTATAGAAATGAAGAGAGTGAGGGCCTTGCTCTGGATTAGGCTTTAGCTTAAGGGAATGTTGTGGCTGGTTTGATCTTCCATGCAAACCACTAAAACTCTCTCCATGTCATCACAAGGCTGTTTTGCTTTCTTGTCTTTGGTGTGTTCACTGAGTAGCCCTTTTAACTTTCTTCAGGAACTTTTCCTTTGCACTCACATGTTGGCTAGCTATTTGGCACATGAGGCCAGCTTTTGGGCTATCTCAGTTTTTGACCTGCCTTCCTCACTAAGCATAATCATTGCTAGGTTGTGATTTGAAGAGACATAGCACTCTTCCTTTCACTTGAATACAGAAGCTATTGTAGGCTTATTAATTGGCTTCATTTTTCAAAACTGTTGTGCCCTTAACACATCAGAGAGAAATGGGGAAGTGATGGGTTGGTTGGGTTGGAGTACTGAGAACACACACAATATTTATCTATTAAGTTTGCCGTTGTATATGGGTGTGGGTCATGATGCCCCCAAAATAACTGCAATAGTAACATCAAAGATCACTCTTCCTTTCACTTGAATACAGAGGCCTTTTTAGGCTTATTAACTGACCTAATTTCAATACTGTGTTGAGGAGAGGGAGAGAGATGGGCAAATGATGGTTTGGTGGAGCAGTCAGAACACATACAACAGTTTTTGTTTAAATTCCCTGTCTTAGGTGCAGTTTGTGGCATCCCAAAGCTGTTAAAATGGTAGCATCAAAATCCCCCGTTTACAGATTACTATAAAAGATATAACAATAATGAAAAGTTTGAAATTTTGTGAGAAATAACAACACGTGGCACAGAGATAGGAAGTGAGCAGAAGCTGTTAGAAAAATGGTACCGACAGACTTGGCTTGACACGGGGTTTCCATAAGCCTCAATTTGTAAAAATGCAGTATCTTTGAAGCTCATTAAAGCAAAGCACAAGAAAATGAGGTATGTCTGTGTATCAGTTTGGACTCATGGATATTATTTTATATTTTAGCTCTTAATCCAATAACACTTTATTTGGTTTCTCAGCTTGTTCTAGCTTTGGCCATTGGGAGCTCTTTTATTTGGCTACTGTGTCCCTTTATCATACACTCATAATGGTGTGTGTGGTGTGTGTGGTGTATGCATGTGTCTATTTTGTTTGTTTGAATATTTCCTTACTTTCTGGCACTATAAGATGTTCCAAGCTCATCAATACTGATGCCCTGCCCCAGCCATAGCACTAACCAATATTTCGTGCACTTTTTGGTGTAATATGCTGACTAAATTGAAATTCAAGAAAAGGAGTACATATGTCCATTAGCTTACCTGAAATATATGTAATTTGAACTATTGTCAATAATGATTATTAAGTGTATTTGAGATGAACACTGTATTCGACACTATGAGATAATGCAAATAAACTTGTATATATTATACTTCTCATATAACTTACAATCATATCTGAAAAAATTGAGAACATTGAAAAAATATTCACTAGTCAATGTTTATGGTGAGTTATGTTATGTGAAATTGATACGTAATTTGGGATGCAAGAGCTGGGGCGGGAGCCATTGTCAAGTGTAACAAACCATTAGATGTTCATGTCCTTAAAAACTGAGGTTCAATTGGAAAGGAGTTGAGTAATGTCATCTAGCCCTGTCCTTTTGATATTTTGGACACTCAGTAGACACCAGTTGAATTAATGGATATGTACTCTGATTGGAAAAACAAAGAGTATAGAGTAAGCAAATTAATTTGGCCTGGGAAGAGATGGCATATGGAAGTTAAAAAGAAATGAATAGCTAAAATAATACAGAGGGAGCAATGACATTCATGGGCTGGAGTGCTGGCACTGGAGCTGGATGAGTTTTGGGTTTATAGAGGAATGGCTGGGTGGTGTTTGGAAGGTGGAGGGGGCAATGTTTCAGCTTGAGTGTAATTTATACATACCTAGGGAATGACTAAGATGATGGACCAGCCAGAAGTCTTTTTCCATATGACATTGAAGGACCTGCTTAGAAAGAACAAATCTAAGTGAAATAAAATGTGAAAAACCCAAGAAGAAAGGTGTAGTTGTGTCCCAAAGATAAGCTAGTGTTGTGAATGCTGAAACTGTGATTTGTTTCTAAGCCTCTTTCTCTTTGGTCTCAAATATTTGGATTCCTTTTTAAGAACTATAGAGAGATTTAGCCAAGGGGTGGGGTGGGTAGGTGAAGATTAGCGAGACAGAAAGACCGGATTGACTCAGTGGCCAAATAATCCATATAACTACTTGCCCCGATTATGCTACTTTTGAGAGTAAAAGAGATAGTGGTTAATAATTATTCAGAGACAGCAAGAGTGATTGGGGTTTATGAGATTTAGATAATTTGACAACTATCCTTTAGTAGAAGGTTGGGGATAATTCTGACATAAAAGGTCATGAGGAGAACAAGTATTTGAGGAAGATAATTTCCACACTTGGATGAGGAACTCTTTGGAACAGAAAGAAAGGCTGGAGTTGCAATACACCATCTATGTTCATTACGGTTACCCAGCATTGTAAAGATAGATGGTAAGAATGTTATAAAACAAAAATTAAATCATGAATCTGAGACAAAGGAAATTGGAAGAACTTGACAATTGGTTATATAAGTAGAAATATAATAATTATAATAATAATTAATTCTTCATTTTTCAAAGCTTGAAAGACTTAAAATGCAGTAAAAGCAATGTATTCAACAAGTGTGACTAATTGTTTTGTGCCTTCTCTGTGCATTTTAGGTTCTCAGCCTGCAGTGTCATTATTATTGTTACCAATAGCCCTTTTGAAAATACAAGAGTCTCTTTTCATATAATGCTTATCACCAACTCTTTTTCATGTTCCAAACCTTTCTATATCCAGATGATACAATGATCTCCCTCAAATATTTCACCTCAACATTCCACAACTCAAAAGCCAAAACTACCATTCCGTTATAACATACATATTGTATATAGTGTGTATAAATTATATATATATATTTATGTATAAATAAAACTATCATCATGTATGTGGGTTATTTGAAATGTACACTGATTTTTTTTAAAGATGTATTTATTTATTTTAGAGAGAGAGAGCATGAGCTGGGGAAGGGGCAGAGGGAGGGGGAGAGAGCGAATCCTCAAGCAGACTCCCCACTAAGCATGGAGCCTGATGCAGGGCTCACTACAGGGCTCCTCCATACAGCTCCTAATCACAGGACCCTGAAAGCTGAAATCAAGAGTCAGCCACTTAACTGATTGAGCCACCCAAGTGCCCCAGAAATATACATTAATTGTAAATGCTCTTTCCCACCTTATTTTACTGAAGAATTTAAGAGTTGATGGTACAAAAAGGTCAGTTGTTTCAAATCAAAGTCCCCTTTTACTCCTATGTTACAGGTGATATTAAACTGTCTTTACTATAAATCGTAATATAAATGAGGCTTCATGAATATTTAAATGAAATCAATATATGGTATTTCTAAATTCCCCCCCCAAAATTTTTAAACACATACTAATTACCAAAGTTATATCTATGATGCTATTTACTGTGTTTGCAATAATTTGAAATCTTTATATTTTGATAGAATATTATGGAGAAGTAAAATGTGCAAGATGGAAAATCACTGGTATAGTTGATATTTATGTTTTTACCCTCTAAGCCCAGAAAAATAAAAATATATAAATGTATTATTTCTACTAAGCATGTCACTATATGTATGGTTGTAGAAATTATATGCATGTAGCATTCACTGGATATTGGCTTAACAAAGGCACATATTTTCTGCAAATCATTTCAATCTCAAAGCATTTAAAATAAAATTCCACTTTGAGTTAGCTTGAAAAAAAAGTTAAGAAACTTTTGAAAAGTCACCATTAAAATTGAAGGAACAAAAACAATTGCACTAGTACCATTTTCCCAAATAGTAGAATTATCTTATTGGCTCATAACTAAGCATTATTTCCTAGAGGCTGACATAAGATCTAGTTGTAGGTCTCTACACAAATCCAGTTTGACAAGAAACTGAAGAAAAAAAAAATAATAAAACAGCTAGGTAATTTTGTTGACAAATTAATTTCTTACAATCAACATAAACAAGCATCTGAATCTAAAAATACTTTATATTACCAACTCAAAAATAAGTCAAAAAGTGTAAAAATGAGATAAAAATTTTCTTCTATTTTGATTTGATAGACAGTGCTTCTCAATCCTCAGTGCAAATTATACTCATCTGGAGACGTTTGAAAGAATTTGCAACACCTGGACCCACCCTAGCCAGAACAACTGGATTCTCTTGGGGTTAGGGGTCATGCACAAATTATTTCTGGTTTTGCTTTTGGTTTTGTTTGTTTTGTTATAAGCTCCCCAAGTGATTCTTCAGGCACCTAAGGTCGAGACTACAAAGGTGGTGTCACAACTTTAACATTAAGGATCTAATGCAATTCCCTGGATAACTGCTTCTTAAAACCTCCATGCAGTGGGAACCTCTGGATGGTTTCCCTAATCTTACCCTTTGCCTCAGGGTTCAGCTACATTTAATGAGTTTTTTTTTTTTTTTGAGAGCAAGGGCAAACAAGCGTTTTGGGGAACGGTAGAGAGAAAGGGAGAGAAAGGGTCCCAAGCAGCCTCCACCTTCAGCTTGGATCCTGAGATCATGACCTGAACCAAAATCAAGAGTCAGATGCTTAACCAACTGAGCCACCCAGGCACCACTGAGTTTGGATCTTAATAATTTGTTTAATTGCTTGTCTCTAACCTAAGTGACAGTGTGTTTCTTGAAGGCAAGGGGAATTTTTTTTTTTTTTCTCTGAATCTATTACCTATGGTACAAACTACAACAGAAACAAAAACTCAATTTTGAAGAAATGCATGCATGAAAAAATGGTTTTTCCTTTAATACTGCTGATCATCACTTGTAATAATCATGGAGTATTTTCATAATTGCTTCCTTACAAATTTAATACAACTAGAAAACTGAATGCAATGGAAATGAATAAGAATAATAGATATGGGATTTACTTAAGGGAAGCCCACTTAGCAAATTAAATGAAAGGTAATATTTAGATTACTTGTTCTTAGCAGTTCTATAAACTGCTTTCCTTAGTTTTAAAAATAGAATTTCTCTCTCCTTACAAGAATAAACTAAACAGAATAGGTCCCATTTGTGGCACAAATATCATTTTTATTTGTATATACGTAAAATAAAGTGGACAAGATATCCCTACCTAAAATATGTAAGTATATATAAGCGATGAGAAGTGGACCCCAGGGAACATATTAAGTGTCATTATGCTAGGGAAATTATGTATATGCAACTTTCCTTATAACCATAGATTAACACAATGGTAACTTTTAATATCTAAAAGCACAGTAGGAAAATCATTGAATATAATTTGCATCATGCTTCTCCTTCTGCTTTATTTCCGGCTACTTTTCCAGATGAATACATGCCCACAGGCTACCTTTGTTCCGTACTAAATGAGAATTGGGTCAGAAAAAGAGGTAGTCTGATATTTGTTTAAGAAATATCTTGTACTTAAGGCAGCAGAAAAGGGGGATACTATAAATGAATATATGCCATACAAAATGCCATAGGATTTCTCAACCTAAGCCCTGAAAATTACAGCTGGAATCGGTTAAAAAAAAAAAAAACCACATTCCATTAATACTGTGGAACATTTAGAGGGTTGACTTGCTTCTGTCTAGCCTGTTAACAACTGTGAGCTGGACACATTCAAATGTTCTGTTTATTGTTTTCTTTATTACCTCTTTTCTTAGATGAACATAAAATGTAAGTGGAGAAAATTGGCAACATACATTTTATTTAAGTACAAAGGGATCATTTAGACAAAAAGAAATACATTTCATTTAAAAGTCTGTATTATTTACATTGGCTTTGTTAAAATTAATTCATTATTACTGGACATGTTACGTATCTTTAAACTGAAGAAAGAATTTAGTGCTTAATTATCAAATGTATTAGCAAGTGTAGGAATATTATTCAGTAAGCATCTGGTTTAGTTATAAAATAAGCATCTGTCTTATGTTTACAACATAGAATATTTGATTCCTTTAAACCAGGGTCACAAGTTCAGATGTTTATCTGCAATCTGACTGAACCTACCTGACTTCCAGAGTTGGAATATAAATCAGATGAGATCAGATTTCACCACCTCCCATCCATTCTTCCCTCACTGGCCTTTCTTTGGAATTTGCAAACATAGAATATAGCAACAATAATGAAAATAGAGATAATATGAAATAACATCACATGAATTGTTACAGACAAAACCTAATTCTCTTCTCAATTTTGCTCATCTACCTTGAATGAAATTTCCCTTTAAGATGCAGGAAGATGTGGGAAGAATCATGCATATCTTCCTATTATTAAAGCAAATCATCATCAAATGTCTCTTCTGTATTACATTTTATATTCTGTGGGTTATAATGTCACCTATCCCTTAGAACAGTATTGTTTATAGGCAGAGCATGTGCTATTTTATATATATTTTATATTTTTATATAGTACACTGACAGATGAAACTATATTCTCAGGTTCCTAAAGTCACGTTTTTACTAACAGTTTAATGCAGGGACTGAACTGATATCTATTGGATTAGATATTATAAAAAATGTGATCTCAGGAGCATTGTTCCTTCAAATTGCTATTTACCATACCAACAACATACAAATTCCTTGTATAATGTTCAATTTTGTTTTAAACTAAGTTTCCAGCCTATTACCCACTTTTGCCCCAGGCACCTGCTACTTCACCCAAATAAATACATTTGCAACTTCTCCATTTCCTCCCTTTTTATTTATTTATTTATTTATTTATTTATTTATTTATTTGAGACAGAGAGAATGAGAGAGAGAGAGCACATGAGAGGGGGGAGGGTCAGAGGGAGAAGCGGGCTCCCCGCTGAGCAGGGAGCCCGATGGGGGACTCGATCCCGGGACTCCAGGATCATGACCTGAGCCGAAGGCAGTCGCTTAACCAACTGAGCCACCCAGGCACCCCCATTTCCTCCCTTTTAAGAATTACTCTCCTTTGTCCTGTTTTAAAATGTATGAAAAGATCTTCTGTAGCACGTGGTGCCCTCCATCTCGCACTAGAACAATTTATATGTCTGTCTCACTAGAGGGAAGTGAGTTCACAGTGGCAATGAGTTCATTTTATTTCTCTCTGAATATTTGTTAAACGTACTGAGAACTCTTGTGCCAAATTTTGTGACAAGCACTTTATATCATAATAGTTAATCATCACAACATTAGAATTATAGTAAGAATTAGCCCTGTTTTACTGATGAGGAAAAAATGTGGCTTTTAGAAGTTTAGATCATGAGCAGGCTCACAGAGCAAATAAGTGGGAGCATTAGGATTTGAATTCAGGACTCTCTTAAAGCACATACTGTTAACCACAGTACTTACTGGTTCCCAAATTAAAGGGTGTGAACATGAATAAAAGAAACCAATAAAAGCAAATAAAGCATACAAATAAATATGTATCTGTTTATGTGGCCCAGATGTCCCCAAGCCTCGCACTACAAAACAAGGTCACATTTTCATTTTAGAAGGGAGGAGGCCTCCACTCCCATCTTATACCACCCTGCTTGTTCTGGTCTAAGAGGAGGGACTGTACATGTATTAGTGGGTGGGATCACTATGTGCTAAAATGTTCAGTGTGGTTCCTGAATTCAAAAGGGCAATGCCAGACATCTGGTCTTCTCTTTGCCTCCACTCACACCCAGCTGCAGCCTGATCCTTGCTTCTCTGTGGAGGGTGACTCATGGTAAGACTTTAATTTGGGCTTAGTAGAGGGTGGAAAGTCTCACTAAGAACTTGAGCTTAGGCCTCACACTCACAAGAGATATTTGGTCATCAGAATCTTGTTTTCCATTGACTATAGCTACCTTAGGAGCCACAGAGGAAGTAGTGAGAAAGGGCAGATAGGATTTTGGTTCTTTTTTTTTTTTTTCTGAGTCACATATTTCTTTATTATTCCATATCACAGACAAACTTCATAGAGTGTGAGTTTTCCTTGTGTACAAAACTGGGGCAACAATATCTATCTTACAGCTCCCTTACAGTAATCACAAAGCATTGTATTCAGTTCTAACTGCTTCATAATAATAGCTACATATACAGAGTACTTACTACGTGCCAGACATGGTTCTGTGTGCTTTATTAAATTAATACCTTAATCCTCAAAGAGATCCTGAGATCTCTTTGTATTAATTGTTCCATTTTATGAAGGACAAATTTGAGACTTAAAAAGATTAAGTAACCTCCCTACTGTTAGAGTTTGCCACTGCGAAGACAGGCAATCTGGCTCCAGTGTCCACCCTGTTGGCCTCTGGGTGACATTTCCTTTTACTTTTTAATTTAAATTCAATTAATTAACATACAATGTGTTATTCATTTCCGGGGTAGAGGTTAGTGATTCATCAGTCTTATATAATACCCAGTAATGGGGCACCTGGGTGGCTCAGTCGTTAAGTGTTTGCCTTCAGCTCCGGTCATGATCCCAGAGTCCTGGGATCGAGCCCCGCATAGGGCTCCCTGCTCCACGGAAAGCCTGCTTCTCCCTCCCCGACTCCCCCTGCTTGTGTTCCTGCTCTCGATATCTCTCTCTCTGTCAAGTAAATAAAATCTTAAAAAAAAAAAATAGCCAGTACTCATTGCATCATGTGCCTGCCTTAAGGTCCATCACCCAGTTACCCCATCCCCCCACTGCCCTTCCCCTCCAGCAACCCTCAGTTTGTTTCCTAAGATTAAGAATCTCTTATGGTTTGTCTCCCTCTCTGATTTCAACTTGTTTTATTTTTTCCTCTCTTCCCTATGATCCTCTGTCTTGTTTCTTAAATTCTACATGAGTGAGATCATATGATAATTGTCTTTCTCTGATTGACTTATTTATTTTGCTTAGCATAATACCCTCTAGTTCCTCCACGTCATTGCAAATGGCAAGATTTCATTTTTTTTAATGGCTGAGTAGTATTGCATTGTAAATATACACCACATCTTCTTTTTTTTTTTTTTTAAAGATTTTATTTATCTGACAGAGAGAGATGCAACCAGAGAGGGAACACAAGCAGGGGGAGTGGGAGAGGGAGAAGCAGGCTTCCCGCTGAGCAGGGAGCCCGATGCGGGGCTCGATCCCAGGCCCCTGGGATCATGACCTGAGCCGAAGGCAGATGCTTAATGACTGAGCCACCCAGGCGCCCATACACCACATCTTCTTTATTCATCTATAGATGGACATCTGGGCTCTTTCCATAATTTGGCTATTGTGGACTTTGCTACTATAAACTTTGGGGTGCAGGTGCCCTTTCGGATCACTACATTTGTATCTTTGGGGTAAATACCCAGTAGTACAATTGCTGGGTCATAGGGTAGCTCTATTTTCAACTTTTTGAGGAACCTCCATACTGTTTTCCAGAGTGGCTGCAACGAGCTTGCATTCCCACCAACAGTGTAGGAGGGTTCCCCTTTCTCCGCATCCTCGCTAATACGTGTTGTTTCCTGACTTGTTAATTTTAGTCATTCTGACTGGTGTGAGGTGATCTTCTTGGAGAGGGGCCTGTTGTGCTGATTCTCAGGTGTCTTTGCCCCAGGAGAATTGCCCCGCCCTTGCCAGGGGGCCAGGCTAAGTAAGCAGCTCTGGATTGCTCTATGTGGCTTTTGTTCCCTGAAGGTTTTCCGTGCTGCTTTAGAGGATAAGAATGAAAATGGCGCCCTCCCAGTCTCCGGCCGCAGAGCCAAGAGCTCGGAGCCCCACTCCTCAGTGAGCCGTCAGAGAAGAGCCGTCAATCACTCCTGTCTCCCTGGTCTCCAAGGACACTTCATGCTCACCCAGCCTGTGACCGAGTGTTTCTATCTCAGGCACATGACCCAGTTTTGAATCTCCAAATCCTGCAAACTCCTGGTTTGCACCTGCACTGCTCCTCTGGGAAGGAAGTAGGGGTTCTCCCAGCAGTTCTGCCACTTGCTGGGCCCCTGCTTGGACAGCAGTTGCTGGGACAATCCTCGGTTTGTGGTTTATGGCAGTGTCTACCTGAGAGCCCACTCCCGGGCTCGCTGATTGCAGCCGGCTTCCCCACTTGATTCCTGGGAACTCTGCCGCACTCAGGCACCCCCATCTTCCTGAGACCACACTGTCCCAGCGAGGGTTATGACCTACTTTGGCACCTGAGCACCTTTCTGGCAGGGATGTCCCTCCCCAGAGCAGACTTCTAAAAGTTCCGATTTTGCATTCCAGTGCTATATCATTTTCTCACATAGTTACCAATTGTGTGTGTGTGTGTGTGTGTGTATGCAGTGAAGACCCATAAGATTTATTCTCAGCAAATTTCAAATATATAGTAGAGTATTATTAATATAATTACCATGTTATACATTATATGTTCATCTTACAACTGAAAGTTTTTACCTTTTAACCAACATTTCCCCCCACCCCACCTAGCCTGTGGCAACCACTATTCTACTCTGATTTTATAAGTTTGACATTTTTAGATTTGACATCTATGTTATAGCATGAAATATTTGTCTTTCGGTGCTGGCTTATTTTACCTGCATACTGTCCTCCAAGTTCATCCACATTTTCCAAAAGGTAGGATATCCTTTTTTCCAAAAGGCTGAATAATATTCCATTATATAAATGTACATATATTTATTATTATATTAATATAATTTTATATATAGGTAATATACATGTATGATTATCCATATCTATATCCATATTGAATCTCTAAATATCTTCATTCATTCGTCGACCTTTGGTTTAGTTCCATATCTTAGCTATTGTGAATCATGGTCAATGAACATAGGAGGACAGGTATCACTTTAAGATTATAATTTCATTTGTATATACATATGTATATACACACATGTATATACATATGTATATAAGATATTAGTTTCACATATATACTCAGATATATACTTGTGTATGTATATTTATATACACATATATATGAATATATTTATACACACACACACGGATATTCAGAAATAGGATTGATGGATCATATAGCAGTTCTATTTTTATTTTTGTGAGGAACTGCCATACTATTTTCCATAATGGCTGTACTAATTTACATTTCCATCAAAAGTGTACAAGGGTTCCTTTTTCTTCACATCCTTGACAGCACTTGTTATCTCCTATCTTTTTCATACTAGCTATTCTTTTTTTTTTTTGATTAAAGATTTTATTTATTTATTTGACAGAGAGCGAGAGATAGCGAGAGCAGGAACACAAGCAGGGGGAGTGGGAGAGGGAGAAGCAGGCTTCTTGCTGAGCAGGGAGCCCGATGCGGGGCTCGATCCCAGGACCCTGGGATCATGACCTGAGCCGAAGGCAGACGCTTAACAACTGAGCCACCCAGGCGCCCTCATACTAGCTATTCTTGTTAACGTGACTGAGGTGATATCTTATGGTTTTTTTTTTTTTTTTTTGAATTTTTTATTTAAGTGTAGTTGACATAAAATGTTACATTAGTTCCAGGTGTACAAAATAGTGATTCAACTTCTCTGTATGTTATGCTCTGCTACCACATAGCATAATATGCACACCACAAGTGCAGCTACCATCTATCACCACAAAGATATATTACAATATCATTGACTATATTTCCTATGATATCCTTTTATTCCCATGACTTATTTATTCCATAACTGGAAGCTTGTATCTTCCACTCTCCTTCACCCATTTTTCCCAGCCCCCTACCCCCTTCCCTCTGGCAACTATCAGTTTATTCTCTGTATTTATAGATCTGATTCTGCTTCTTATCTGTTTATTCATTTGTTTTTTAGATTCCACATATGAGTGAAATCATATGGTATTTGTCTTTCTGAGTCTAACTTCTTTCATTTAGCATTGTACCCTCTAGGTCCATCCATGTTGTCACAAATGGCAATATCTCATCCTTTTTTAAAGCTGTGTAATATTCCATTGTGTATATATACCACATCTTCCTTATCCACTTGTCTGTTGATGGACACTTACTATCCATTGTGGTTTTGATTTGTATTTCCTTGATTATTAGTGATGTTGAGCACTTTTTCATGTACATTTTAGCCGTTTACATGTCTTCTTTGGAAAAATTAGTCAATTCCTTTGCCCATTTTTTAACTGGTTATTTGTGTGTCTGCTATCAAGTTGTATATATTGTGGATAACCCCTTATCAGATGGATGGTTTGCAAATATTTTCTCTCACTCTGTAGGCTGCCTTTTCATTTTGTTGTTTTCTTAGCTAAGCAGAAGCTTTTTAGATTGATGTATTTCCACTTGTTTATTTTTGTTTGTGTTGCTTGTACTTTGGTATCATATCCAAAAAATTATAACCAAGACCAATGTCAAAGAGCTTATTATATACATTTTCTTCTAGGAATTTTACAATTTTAGATCTTATGTTTAAGGCTTTAATCCATTTTGAGTTGATTTTTGTGTGTGTTATAAGAAAAGGACCCAATTCTCATTCTTTGTATATGGATATCCAATTTTCACAACATCATTTACTGAAGAGACTATGTTTTCTCCATTGTGAATTCTTGGCACCTTTGTCAAAGATTAGTTGACTGTATACGTGTGTGTTTATTCTAGGATCTCTATTCTATGTTATGATTCTATTTTCATGCCCATACTGTTTTGATTAGTATAGCCTTGTAATACGTTTTGAAATCAGGCAGTATGATGCCTCTAGCTTTGTTCTTGCTCAAGATTATGTTGGCTATTTGGAGTATTGTGTGGTTCCATATGAAATTTAGTTGTTTTTTTTTTTTCATTTTTGAAAAATTTGTAGATCTTTAGGAAGTATGGATATTTTAACAATATGAATTATCTAATCCATGAACACAGAATACTTTCCATTTATGTGTGTGTTCTTTAGTGTATTTCAGTAGTCTTATATTTTTTAGCATATAGATCTTTCACCTTTTAGGTAATTTATAAGTATTATTTTTGATGCTTAGTGTTTTCTTCTTTTTCTAATTCTGAGGTGTAAAGTAAAATTGTGTGAGATCTTTCTTGTTTCTTAATGTAGGCATTTGTTGCTATAAACTTCCCTCTTTGAACCACTTTTGCTAATCTCATAAGTTTTGGTATGCTGTGTTTTCATTTTCATTTGTCTCAAGATACTTTCTGATTTTTCTTTTGATTTCATCTTTGATACATATGTTACTCAGGAGTGTGTTGTTTAATTTTCACATATTTGTGAATTTTCCAATTTTCCTATTGTTATTGATTTCTAGCTTTATACCACTGTGGTTAGAAGAAGCACTTGATATGATTTCGATCTTAAATTTGTTAAGAATTGTTTTGTGGTCTAACATACGATCTATCCTTGTGCACTTGAGAAGAATATGTATTACGTAACTATGATAGTTTATTTCTAGACTCTCAGTTCTATTTAACTGATTCGTATGACTTACCTTGTGCCAGCACCACACTGTTTTGATTACTGTAGTTTTGAAATCAGAAAGCATAAGTCTTTAAACTTTGCTTTTCCATTTCAAGATCATTTTGACTATTCTGGGTCTCTTGAATTTCCACAGGAATTTTAGAATCAGGTTGTCAATTTCTGCAACTAACTTAGCTGAGTTAACTATTTGGTGTTGAACCTCAAAATGTGCAGCCTTGAGAATATGCACATTTACCCTTGGATGACAGTGGTTTTAGCAGGGCTGTTTCTTGCTGCCTCTTTCTCTAATCTCTCTGTTAAGCTGCCTGTCCCATGTGGTATTAAACCCAGCTCCACTAATTACCAGTTGATCGTTTTACCACTTTGACAATGCTTTGGAACATAAATCACTCCCTAGTCTGATTCAGTTAAATCTGTGCCCCTTTGCAGAAGGTGTTTTTGAGGGTAGTCTTTGAGGTTTGTTTCTGACCTCAGAAAGGTCCTACTTAGTTGTCAGTTTCCCAGATTCCCTTTGGTAAATGCCCTGCTTACAGTTTAGCTTCCTTATCTCATGACATTGCCATTGTATTCTTAATTGCTTGCAACCAAAATCTCTCATTATTTTCAAGAGCACATTTCTTTCTTGGGGAGTTTCAGAGTTCCATGTTCTTATGGTTTGTCTTTTCCCCCTAAGAAAAATCTCTGAGCTGCTTCTTTTGAGCTGGAGGTGAGAACAATGGCCCACTTAGTTAAGCTCCTTATTCTTTTTTTTAATTGTTATGTTAATCACCATACATTACATCTTATTCTTTTATTTTTAAGATTTTATTTATTTATTCATGAGAGACAGAGAGAGAGAGAGAAGCAGAGGCAGAGGCAGAGGGAGAAGAAGGCTCCCTACAGAACAGGGAGCCTGATGTGGGACTTGAACCCAGGACCCTGGGATCATGACCTCAGCCAAAGGCAGACACTTAACCGACTGAGCCACCCAGGTACCCACCCCTTATTCTTAATTAACAAGACCTTTTTTTTTTTTTTTTGAAAGCATCCTTAAGCATAAACTTCCCATGAAGTCAGCTTTGGGGAGAGCTTTGATGTCCCTTTTCTTGTGGACTGTCTCTCTCCCTGAGCCAAAATCTTTGGCCAAAATCTCTGAGCAACTACTCTGGGCATTGGGGGAGTGGATGGTAGTCTCTAATCTTTACTGCTTGCATATCCCAGCTTGGAATCTCCACCCTACAAGCCAAATGGGGTGAAGGCAATTGAGGTCAAATTTTGCCATGCCTCTAGGCAGGGCCTTGACTTGTCATGCATATAGACAGGACATAAGGTAGAGACTCCATAAGTAGGGTATAGCCTCTATATCCTATACGTAGATAGAGTAAAGTCTCTATCTTATGGGTAAGAACTGGGTTGAATAAGGGAGCCCCTGGACTCTTGGTCATAAATACCAGGAAATTAGCCTCTTTTTTGAATCAACCTCTAAATTGAAGTTAGAATGGTTGAGAAATGCTGGCAGCCAGCCTTGTCCAGTAAGACAAAGTAAAAAGCTTAAGGTTGAAAGCTTAAGGGAGGGAGACCCTGTTTTTGGCCACAAATGCCCTGAGTATAGCTTCCATCAAGTTAAGTTAGGGGGAGAAGGTGTTGTGAATCATGGCTCATATGTCACAGACTCTTGCTGTTTTAACTGAATTTTAGTAGATTTTCTTGAATAATTGTTTCTTCATTTGATGTATAACTTTAGTACAATTCTAGAGATTTTAAATGATAGTTCTTATATAATTTTAATCAGTTTTGTTTGATTTACTGGGGAATTAGGATGGAAACCACGATAAGTACAATATACAGGAAAAGACTTCAAAAAACTTATAATAGATAGAGGTTTATTTAATTGGAAATATCAAGGAAAGCCCTGGAATGTCCCATATTGCCACATTCATGTTTCACTCACAGGCATATAACATAATTTTTAGCCAGTTATATATATGGGTAAATTATCTAGGACATTTCAGGGACTTCTGAATCTTGAAATGAGACCAAGAAAGATAAAACCTACTTCTATCTTTAGATATTATGCAAAGAATATGATTCCCATAGTTGGTGTATCTACCATAAATCCTGAAAGATGATAATCTTTCACATGAGGAAGCATATTAGGTGAGAATGATAGAGGAGAAAGACTAGAAAAGTCTAGGACTTGAATGACATTAACTCTTCCTGAGTGTCCCTTGACTGGTTACAGGATATGAAAAACTGCCATTGAATAAACAATAGATTTAGAGTTGTCCATTACTTGCAGCCAAAGCATTTTGATAAAAGGAGAAGAAAAAAGTATTTTCAGTTTATTTATGGTTGATGTAAACAGCATGACCATGAAGAATGAAATAAGGTCATGAAATAAGAAATGAATTAGAGGAACTATAGAAAGGGAGAGGCCAAAATGGTAGGTAGGGAACAGAACAGGTGAGGCCCCTTAGGACATGTTAAAGAAATCTGTCCTTTTTTTTTTTAAGATTTTATTTATTTATTTGAGAGAGAGAGTGAGAAAGAGCATGAGTAGGGGGAAAGACAGAGGGAGAAGCAGACTCCCCAGTGAGTGGGGAGCCCAATGCAGGGCTTGATCCCTGGACCCCGGAATCATGACCTTAGCTGAAGTCAGACACTCAACTGACTGAAGCACCCAGGTGCCCCAAAAGGAGTCTGTTCTTATCAAAAGGACAGAAAGAAATGATTGGAAGGTTTTAAGCAGAGAAGGAGATTCAGATTTATATTTTGACAATGCTGTTCCAGCAGAAATGCAGAGAATGTATTTGCAATATAGAAACAGTGTATATGTAGATAGATCAACTGAAGGTAATGGAATGCAAGAGAGAAATGATTACAACTGGTATTTTCAAATATGCAGTAGAAGTAGAGTGAAGATGTCTAAGCAGTAACCACAAAAGGATTTTGATGGATTGGATTAATGGAGTGGACTTTAAATAGTGTCAAGAATGATATCTACATTCTGTTCTTGCAGAGGACTAAATAGTGATACTATTTATTAAGATAGTAAACAGTGGAAGAAGACCTCACAGCAGGATAGGGGACAGATTGTGAGTTAAGTGAATAATTCAATGAAGAGGCCCATGGGAAGGTCTTCACAGAGAAAGACTATCTATCTATAGATGGCAGTTAAAGCTGTGCAAAAGAATGAGATGACTCAGGGCCCAGGGTTGAGTCTTGAAGAATGCCAACATAGAGTTCTATAGAAAAAGAAAAGACAAGAGGAGACACAGTTAAGAAAGGTAGGAGAGGGCCAAAAGATTACTGTTAGATATTAATAATAATAATAAATAAGTGCTTTAAAAGAAGGGTAGAGGAAAATTGTGATCATACTAGTTCATGTTATTGAGAGGTTAATTGTAAAATTGAGAGTGTATTGCAGAATGGATGGAGATTGAAAAAGAAAAATTAATTGTTCAATCTGGCTGAATTATAGAATTTCTAAATTCAAATTCATCTTTAGAATAATAGATTCTTTTATATTACAGTCTGAAAAAAAGGTAAATGTGGGGCAGAACCAACTAAATATATATTACATTCATCAAAAATGTGATCTAGATATAATATCTAGTTAGTTCTAAATATTTTAATAAGTAATACACAAAAATCATATATTTGTTCCCTAAAAATGATCAAAATATATGCTTCTCCAAATTAAGAGTACCTGGAGGATTATATAACTTTAATTCTGGCTATTTGTGAAGGATTTTATGTTATTACTTACTACATGATAAAATGAAAATGTGAATTTGTCATAGATACTTATCTCTGGAATTGAGCATGCACTGCTTCTAAAGAGTTATAGCTTTATCTTAAATAATCCTACACAATAGTGCTGCATGCAGTCTGAACTTCTTAAAAGAACTTAATTGGAAACTATAGTTTTAATAAACAACATAGTTTTTGTTTTTTTTTTAAACAACATAGTTTTTATCATTTTAGAGTATAGCTAAAACCCACTTTAAATCCAGTGGGCCATAGTGATTTCCGTTTTACTGATTTTTAATGTTCTACCAAATAGAAATGACCATCTTTGTAGAAAAGAAATTAAGATTGGGGTATATAATGAAAAGTGATGGACTCCAGGAAAAACTTAGAGGTGGTTCTTAGATTGATCAAACTTGTGGGTGGTCAGTGTGACTCTGCTCACTTGCAGTTCAGGGAGAAAAGTAATGGTTATGCTGACTCACAAAAGGGCATGCACAACTCCAGTTATCTTTTATCAATTATTGTGTGTCCAAAGTTTTTAAATGTCTTTCTCATAATTCCATTTTCACATATTTGAACATCTACCCAAAACTTATGGAAATTTTGCATTGTTGAATTTTTTGAATGAGTAAAATCTTTACTGGATTTCTTACACCCGTCTTTAAAAGGCCAATCACAGTCTTGTCTCTCCTGACTAAGTATCAATAACAACAAGAATTTTTTGAAACACTTTGTTTCAAATAATACATTCCTTAAAAATGCATTCTAAGATAAATTGTGCATGGATATAACATCAAAAGAGATTAAAAGTTCATATGAGAGTTAATATAAGAATATGACTGAGAGGGGCGCCTGGGTGGCTCAGTTGTTAAGCGTCTGCCTTCGGCTCAGGTCCTGATCCCAGGGTCCTAGGATCCAGCCCTACATCAGGCTCCCTGCTCCGGGAAGCCTGCTTCTCCCTCTCCCGCTCCCCCTGCTTGTGTTCCCTCTATCGCTGTGTCTCTCTCTGTCAAATAAATAAATAAAATCTTTAAAAAAAAAAAAAAAGAATGTGACTGAGAACTTGGCTTTCTGGATTAAAATCTCATTTTACATTTTACAAATATGTAAACTTTGACAGTTACTTATTCTCCCTTTTCCTCAGTTTTCTTACTTATAAAATTTGGATAATAAGCATAACTGTATCATTTGTCTGTTGCAGGGAATAGATATTTTGATATTTGGAAGAGGATAAAATAATCCATGGCATGTTGTAAATACATAATATATATTAGGTGTTAATATATGTTGGTTGAAGTATAAGTAAGATATACAAATATATATTTGTTCTTAAATATTCAAGTCTTTTTTATTCCTTAATTTATACTGTAAGCTTTCAGAGAGTGAGTATTTGATAATATGTGTGTATGAATGTGTCTCTGTTAATACATATATCAATAAGTGTGGAATAGGATTGTTTCTGTTGCATCCAAATTGTCAAAGGGCTCAAAGTTGAAGACATTGTATGATAAATGAAGAGATGCTCTAAATTTAATGTTTCCAAAGGTGCCCAGCATATCTGCCTTAGCGTTTGTAGGACCCTAGGCAAATATGTTCTGTAATGCTTCTCTTTCTATAAACAATATGATTAAAAATGTATCACAAAATATATGAGCCCATGTGAAATATATTGATTTATCAATAATTTAGAGCAATAGATAAATAGGAGGTACTTACATATTTTATGTTCAATGAGTGTATGGGAAGAATCTTATAGTGTCCAGGTACCATCTCTCCCAAGTCTGATTCAAGAACCATCTCTCTGTGCTTTTCATTGTCACATGCATTATTAGTGGCTTATTTCATATCCTTTACCATGAATGGCAAGGCTATTATTATTCACACTACCATGGTTTTTTGGAACCCATTTGTATAAAAACAATTTCAGATCTTCTTTTTTCTACAATTCCTTAGTAACTTTTATTTATCTTTTTTTAATGCTTTTAACTTCATTACTCATGATGATGCATCATCCTTCAAACAGCCAATGAATATCTGCTTGCACTGACTCTCTTAATGACTGTTATTATGCTTTATTGATGATGTCCACAAATAGAAGTTTTACCAGAGTGTGCAAGAGAACTTGAATCATAACTCACCTTCTGGTCATGTTCAATTTACTATTTGGAGTATTATAGGCTAAAAACAGAACAATGTATCTTTCAGTTATTATTTCTCTTGAACTCTTTAAGTCATAGTCCTTATATTCCTAAAATGAGATTCCTTTCAATATTAACTGCAAATCTTTCTACTACATAGTACCATCAGTGGAATGAAGAGTCAAGAATTCTGTGGCAGAAGTTTCATTTATGCAAACAATGTCCAGTTCTAGTTTTCATAACGAGATTTTTCAATTAAAACATGAGGAAATATCAATCATAAGTGCCTACTGATGTTGCAGAGCAACATTCTTAAAAAACCTCAGAGCATATTGGCAGGGTTAACCCTGGAGGACCATCTGAGTTGGCAGAGTTACTACTGTTAGTGCCAATGTCTAGAGGTGCACAAGATGAAGGACACCTGCTGCCACCCCCTCTGCCTTTGGGTGCTATGGACCAGAGGCAGCACCATTGTAAGATTAGTGACAACCTAACCAAGCACTTAAGCCCAGACTTTATATGGCTCTAGCCCAAGGGTCATCAGTAGTAGACACTGGTAGACCAGAGTCTAAAATTCTTCCCATGTCTGCTGTGAATGAGAGTCATCCAAGATCAGCATGTCAGTACCATTCTGGTAGCCCAATCTCATGCAATCCTATGAAAAAAATACTACCTTGGTAATTAGATATGACCCATTTACCATGCTGCCCTACTGGACCAAGGACCACCCACAGAGCTTTGGGATGACCCCATCAGCTTGAGTGTCAGAGTTCCTTGGGGCACTTAGTGTGTCCCATGCATGGGATAAAAGGGTTGGAGAGTTCCTTTAAGGAGAGAAAGACATGGTTTACAGCATCCTGTCTGGACAGGTCAGCCCAAGACAGTCCCAACCACTTGGGAGAACATAAAAAAATTTGAAATTTGTGCTTCTAGAGGACAGAGTTCACACAAGATCAGATTCAGGCTTGGAGTGCTCTGCCCAGATGGGATTGGAAGGCACCACAAGAAGCAACTTCTCTCCCCCACCCTCAATCAAGCCTAAGGTAGGATGACTTGTACCCCTTACCAACAAGCTAGATACTTATTGAAAGAGAATTCATTGACAAAATTCAAGAAGAAAACACAGAGGAAAGTAAAGCTCTGCTTCCCCCTCAAGAAGGCAAGTGAGAGTAGCTCTAACAGAAAGCCTTAGAGGAAAATGGGAGGTGCATTCAAGATGAGGAACCTGGAATCTCGTGCCTCAGTGAACACTTTGGTATTCTGATCCATGCTAAAGCCTGAGAACCACTAAGGGAAGGATTGCTATGACTCCTAGGTTCAAATACTTGGGTTTCTAAAGGCATAAAGGAGGAAGAGATGTTGTTTTAGACCACCTTTCCCTGATGTCAATAAACATTTGAATCATTTAAATCCCATTTCTTTAATTCCATGCTTTACTAAGCAACTTCTTTTGGCCTTTATATCAGTTAAGAAGCTATAAACTTCATTCAATGGAAATTTCCAATCCAAACAGAATTAACAAGGAAAAGGTGTTATCAAATAAATGAATGAATGAATGACGAATGATAGAATGGGGTAGCTTTCAGAGTTGGTTATTTTGGTGGTTCAATAATACTATCAAGGGCCAAAGTTCTTCCCATATTTTTTTTATGTTCTCATATTTCTTCTCTCGTTTGCAAAATAGTTGCAGCATCCCAAGCATGACTTATAACTACAAAAACATTTTTGTGCATATTTTAAAGAAGCTTCACAGCCAGCTCTCATTGGTCAGGATTGTATCAGACGGAAGCCTAACACAATTAGTAGCAACAGCACTTGAATCACCACAATTAGCTTTTTTTTTTTTTCAAATTTTTATTAAATTCTAGTTACTTACTTAACTTATACTCAGTGCTCATCATAACAAGTGCTCTCCTTAATACAATTAGGAATTATCCTCTAGGTTGTGTAGGGAAGGAGGTGGCAGGTGTGAAGCAATTTGGTGTAAGCCAATTTCTTGCAATAAACTTCTTAGTACTCATCTCCTACTGGTTCTATGTCCCTGGCTAAACCCCAACTAATATGCTCTGTATCATGAATATTTACTAATATGAAATTTATTTGTTGTAAAAAAATTATAAATATCTTCCCTGGTAACCCTACCTACCTTCATGATCCTGTTCAAAATATGCTTAGAAAACCTATTCCACCTAAGGGTATATCATGCTGTTATTATTAATTTATATAAGATGAATTAAAAACGGTGAAAGTATAATATGAAATGTAAAATGTTTCATATTATAGTATGTATAACATTATCCAAAGGAAATTTTAAAATGGTACAACATTTGCAAGATTTATCCCTCCAAATACATGTAATCAGTTAATTATCCCATCTAGAGATTCTAGTGACATAATTAAACACAAAATGAAAATATAAAAAGTAGTTAGCTCAGACCACCAAAACACCAGAAAGACACTGAATATTTTGGGATTATATTTTAAAATAATCTCTTTAAAAAAAAAAAAAGATTTTATTTATTTATTTGACGGGAGAGTACAAGCTGGGGAACAGTAGAGGGGGAGGGAGAAGCAGGCTCCCCGCTGAGCAGGGAGCCTGATGCGGGACTGGATCCCTGAGATAATGACCTGAGCAGAAGGCAGAGGCTGGACCATCTGAGCCACCCAGGTGCCCCTAAAATAATCTCTTTAAAATTAAGTTTTCTGGGCGTCTGGGTGGCTTAGTCGTTAAGCGTCTGCCTTCACCTCAAGTCATGATCCCAGGGTCCTGGGATCGAACCCCTCATTGGGTTCCCTGCTCTGCAGGAAGCCTGCTTCTGCCTCTCCCACTCCCCCTGCTTGTGTTCCCTCTTTCACTGTGTCTCTCTCTGTCAAATAAATAAATAAAATCTTTAAAAAAAATTTAAGTTTTCTTTTTATTTCTTAAAGGAATATTTGATATTATTTCCTTTTATTTTTAAAACTTTGTATTTGCTACCCATTACTTACTTAGAACCTTGGCTGTTAATATTCTTCCCTCAGAATGTTTTCCTGCCATTCCTATAAGGAATTGGGATCTAACATTATATACTGACAAGCAATAAAAGGTTGATGAATCCAAACAAGGTTGTTTTAATGAATAAATGAATGTATGAGTGAGTGAGTGAATGAAAAGTGAATAAATGTATGACACTGAAAAATTTCAAAATCACATTGGTTTAAGTTTGAATGATTTAATCCAAAAGCAGTTAAAGTATGATCAATCATCAAGACTAGGTTGGGTAACACCAGTGAAAAAATAAGGAATAGAAATTAATTAGTTAAGGGGCACCTGGGTGGCTCAGTTGGTTAAGTGTCTGCCTTTGGTTCAGGTCATAATACCTGGGTCGTGGGATCGAGGCCCAGGTCTGGCTCCCTGCTCAGCGGGGAGCCTGCTTCTCCTTCTTTTGCCCCTCCATCCCCCACTAATGCTCCCTCTCTTTGCTCTCTCTCTCAAATAAATAAGTAAAATCTTAAAAAAAAAAAGAAATAGAATCAGTAAGCTGATAATTTTTACTAACTAGCTTTTGTAAACCCATTCATGTTATTATCTGATTTCTATTGTACATAAGTGTTATGCAGAGGACGGCCACGCAAGGTCATGGCTGAAGCTGAAGTCAATGTTAACAGGATCTTGAAAGGGATCTTTTGTCTCTGCACTATACAGGCATTATCTGAATCCTGGGAATATTATTATTAAATATAAAGTGAGTGAATTTCCTTTTGGAATTAGAAAACATTCCAGAATTAAAGTTTTGTAATCTAGCAGGAGGAAATATCTTAAATTTCCTAATTTGATCAGGTTTAAAATAGTCAATTAAACTGATACTTTAGATAGAGAGAGGATAGTAGATGAAGAGAGGATATATAAACCATTAATGAGGAAACATTCAAGGATTACAGAAAATGACCCAGGACTTCTTCACACACATCACTCTTCCTGTTAGTTCTGAAAAGGTGTCATATTTATGTTCTTTCCTTCAGATCTGTCAGTATTTGAACCACTTCCCTTTAAAGGGTCCAGTGACGATTTTTCTGATTTTTTTTTTTTTCTTAGCCCAGGATGAGAGAAGGCAGAATCACTGGCTGATGGAGTCTAATAATCATTGACCTAAAGCTGATTAAGACCAGATTTAGCGGTTTTTACTCTACTCATCAAGATAATAAAGCTTTGGGGCTTTGGCTACAGATCATTTTTTTTCTTTAATAAATGGCTATAATTATATTTCAGTGACCTTTTCTAAAACCTACTTATCTACTTATATGTGAAATTGCAAGAACTGAAGTTTGAGATTTTTCTAATCCACTTCTTGAGACTAGAGCTATTCCCCCTATGAAACAAATCAGAGTTTGGCTATGATCATTTAAACATCATGTTAGACACTTATTTTTATAATCCCACAATTCTAAATTCTTTCCACCCTTGACTTTTCAACATTTGCCAGGAGAAATAAGAAGAAAAATGAACAGATAACATAACTTTATCTCTTTCTCATTTAAGAAAGAAGTATAAAGAAAAATAATTGAATTAATGCAGTACATGTCTGCTATTTTAGATAGCCTTAGAAACTTTATTCATTCATTATTTTATTCACTTGTTCAAATATTTACAGAGTGCTTAATATGAACCTGCCAATAGCGTAGGCACTGGGCATAATACATAAACAAGAAAAACCTTGCCTTTATAAAATTTATATAATAGTGAGTGGAGACAGAAAATAACTTGTAAGCAAAAACTAGTTCAGATAAGGATAATTAACGTGAACAAAATGAAACAGAATAATTAATGCATGAAAGTACGTGTTAGGTGGTCAGGTGGGATGAGGCATAAAGAACATCCCTAATTGAAGCTGTTAGCAAAAGCCCAACTGAGGGGACGACATTTGAGTTCATATAAACCCAATCTCCAAATCAAAAATATGATAATATGTCATTGAAAATTTTCATTTAAAGCCAAGTAAATGTTTCAATAATTTTATGAAGTACATTCAAAAACAAGTATCATTTTTAAAATTAGGGAAACCTTTCATATTTATCTTTATGTATTTATAGTACTATAAATATTGTTAAATATATTGAGAATTATAAAATAATGACAAAGTCCCAAGGCAAGTTATGAGGTTGTGTATTAAAGATGATTCATGTGTCTAAAACCTTAGGAAAAAGGTGAGGGCTGTAATATGTAGAAGTATGAATCTCTTAATTACATAATAATGCTAAATACTGCCTTAGGTCATTGATATTTGACTTTTCACAAGAATATATCGAATACCAAGTTATTGAATTCTCATTACATGTCAGAGGTTGCCTTAGACATCTGGTTAGCTAGTATGTGTAGGTTTGTAATTCTTGCCAGAAAAATCACCCATTTTGCTTATTTTTTTTAAAATAGAAGGTGATTTTCTTAATTTTAACTGATATTCCTATGTTAAGTATTGTTCATTTCTACTTCATCCTCTACGCAGTTTCTTTATTAATCTATCAAAATACCAATATATTATTAAGAAGTGTGAAAATTCAAATTCCATGCTTAAAAGCCTCCAAATTCCTATTAACTGGTCAGTCCTTTTCAAAATATTTTAGTGGTATGTCCCAAATCGCACTGGTTATTAAACATATATCTCAGGGTAATTTTTATTGAGTTGTATTTTACATACAGTGAAATCAACAAAATTTAAGTGTATAATTCAACTCACTTTGAAAAATTCTTTCACCAGGGTAACTCAGACTTCTATCAAACTGTAGAATATTTCTATCATTTGAGAAAGATCCCTGATGTTTCTTCTCAAACTCCACACCTCTACTTTTTCCACTTGTCAAGAAGCAACCACTGTTCTGATTTGTTTCTACATAAATTGCTATGACTGTAACGGAATTTCAAATATAAATACACAGTTTCTAGCTTCTTTTGATCATCTGAATAGCTTAATGTTTCTGAGACTTATCAATTTTTGTGTATATTAATAGCTTAGTCCTTTTTCTGTTAATTTGCAAGTTATTTGACTATATGGATATACAACAATTTGCCTAATCAGTCTCCAGTTGATGGAAATTTGAATATTTCCTGGTTGGAGTAATTATGAATATCCTTGATATATTATGGATATCCTTGTACACCTTTTTATTCTAGTGTTAGAGTAGTTCTAGTCCAAAGTCATAACTTCTGAAGTCTATACTCAGTGTTCAGCTCTTCAATAAAGTCTCTTCACTTTTGCTTTTTAGAACTTGAACATTTTTTCCATTCAAGCCTATTCTCTCATATATTATTTCAAGGGAAGTCCATTAGGATTTTCCTTTTCTGTGTAAGCCCCTTTTCTCCTGCCCTGCAAATTTCTGTCACCTCAGAGCCTTGAGCTCCATTTTCTCAATGAGACTTCTATGAGTTAGTCTTACTTTCACTGTGCCACAATGCAGAAAGAGTTGGTTGAAAGTCAGAGTAAGAGTGGACTCACATCTTTTGATTCTCTTCTATTGTGGATCATATTCTTCACTACCTATTACATAAAGTCTAAAAATAATTTGGTATATTTTCCCAGAATTATAGTTGATTATCATGAGGAGTCTAGTCCTCTACCAGTTACTTTATCACTCATGGCAAAAAAATCTTCTCTAGGATGTCCTTTAATTTATTCAACAGCAGCATTTTATAAATGTTACATTTTTTGACGTCTACTATTTTATTTTTTTAATTATATAAAATGTGCATTATAACACTATAAAAATCTTATTTAAAACAATATTTTATGTGTATTTTGAGAACTCAATGTAGCCTCCCAAATTTTTTTATAAATTAAAAGTTATAAGAAGATCACTTACACCTAGCTTACACTTTTTTGTAAGCACCAGAATTCTATCTTATACCCTTAGCCTCAGTGTTAAATCCTTAATGTCAAAACTTCTGTTCAGTCACACCAAATAGCATGCAATAAAGCATATGCAAAATGTTATTTCTTTTTATGTGTCTTTGCTCGTTCTGTTCCAGTTGTTTGGATCAAGGTCCATTTTCTTCATTCCCAGAGAACTCTGGATATTTCAATTATTGTTGTCATTTTGTATTATAATTCTTTAGCATAAGTTAGTTTTCCCCAATTTTGCATTTTTTTTAAATTTTAGAGTGCTTGGATAATGTTGATCCTAAAAAAAATATTTGTTGACTTTATTTTTATTTAAGGAAAAGAATATGGTCTGCCAGGTATGAGTGTGCATCAATTTCCAATGAGAAACCTTTATGAGAAGCTAAATTGTAAACAGAATTTAACTTCATAAGCAAAGCAAAGGGGGAAAAAATAGAAGTTGTTTAGATAACCTGGCAACTGTCATTGATCTATAATGTCCAGAATGATCTAATTTCACTGAAGAAACATCCATTCCAATTCAGTCAGACTTACAGAATCAACTGATTGGGGTATTTACTCCTAGAAATAGTGCTAGCAACCCAAAATCTATAATCTGGATTTATTTTCACACACTGAATATAAAAGTTATAAGACATTTTAGAGATCACTCAATCTATAATCCTCATTTATAATATGAAGAAATTGTTATCCAAGGTTTACCCATCTAATCATGTAGATTGCTCAGTGTTTTATTAACGACTTTTATATCTCCAAGAGAAAAAAATATGTAAATGAAGAAAGTAGCTCATACATGGCATATGTTTATGACTTTATTATTCTTCTATCAAGTGTACCCAATAGACCTTGGTGGAAATTTTCTACAGACTTACCTTCTAGATGGCACTAAAAAGTAAGATAATAGACTTGTTCATTCCAAACACAATTTAGGGAGAAATATTGCATGCAAAGAAGGATGAAATCGTTAGAGTACAAGCTAGAGAGGCAGAGATAGTAAGGGTAAATTTATCATCCTTTACAATGGAAAAACAATAGGTATATCAAAAATTGATACATCAATACTTAAAGATACATGTATACCACAGCAGTTTTAAAAGTTACCCAAGTAACCTTGGAAACTGATGGGGGTATTTTCTAGTAAAAGAGACTAAGATAGAGGAAGAGACTTTTCATTTTGAGCCTTTATTACTGTCTGATCTATGTTTTTGCCATATACATGTGTTATTTCTATATTTTTAAAGACGAAAAAGAAAAAATATTGAGGTCTTTCATACAATTATAGATTTATATTTTGAATTCTCAATCATCCAGTATGTACCTGAAGTGAATATGATAGTATAGTTGGATTTCTGTTTCTAATTCTTTGTAGAGTGGACGAATTTGTTTTCTACTGTTATTCCTTCTGTTTGGTAAATCCGGTGTGACAGCTTCAAATAGCATGTGTAATAGAACAAAATGCAGTCTGATTGATTATGACATTTAGTCATATAACCATTTCTATTTCATTAAAGCCAGATGTTACTGCCCTAATTTCTCCTGTGTCCACTTTAAATGTAGATGAGAATAAACAGCAAATTAAGAAGGTAGTAATTTACATGAATAATGAGGTAGAAATCAAAGATAAGGGCATAGCAGAATTAACTATCACCAATTGCCTTTGAATAAATGCACCTTGTATCATTTGGAAATTTGGGTATCAGGCACCTTATAGACATTTTACTATTATAGGCTACCTTGGGAAATATACCAAGGCTCAGAAAGAATTATTATAATTTAAGTATTCATTTGCAAACAAAGGACTAGTCCAATTTGACTCGTAATAACTCGATAGATAAATGTGACCATCATATTTTTAATATGTATATGTAAATAATTTATGGATACAACTACCTGTATAACAAGTATCAAATAACCCTATGGTGCTCAATGGATATCAAGGTGAAAGGGATCAAAGATGAAAAATTTGAACCTATCAGAGATAGTAGATTATAGCTGTTCACTAAATACCTTTACACAAATTGACAAATGTCACAAATTATTGAATTGTAACAATAAAAACAACACTGGTAATTTTTTGTTGCTGACAGAAAAACCCATCCTGAAAAACCAGAGCAGCAAGAATATGTTTGTTTTTTTTTTTCCAATCCTAATGGCTATCTGAGAGAATTGTTTTGTTTTGTTAATTCCTTAAGAAAGGAAAAAAAAAATCTTTTTAGAAAAAGAATGTTTAAATATTTGAGCATAAATTGTTAAAAACTAATTATGAAGACACTGAGAAATAAAATAATTGTGTAAGTGTATAATATAATTGTTACCATGATCACTCATAAAAGATAATACAGATTAAAATCCTCTTACACATAGCTCTAAACCAAACTATTTTCCAGGATATGCTGTTTCTTAAGAATGGTCTGCTGTATAATTAATAGCTTCTTCTGATGAGTCAGTCTATGTCAATACCACCAAACTGTAAACAAAAAATAGCTGCACAGGGCAAAACAAATATATAGAAGGACATTTTCCTATTTATTATTTAATTGTATCATCTATAAACAGTTGTATATTTATTTTGTTTTTTAATTTTTACTATTCCCTAGCAAAATGTCTAGGCTAAATATATATAGCTATGTGGTAGTTTAATTACAGTAACTTTTGTTTCATGAATACAGTTTATATTTAAAATATTTGTTCATGGGGCACCTGGGTGGCTCAGTTGGTAAAGCATCTGACTCTTAATTTCTGCTCAGGTCATGATTTCAGGGTCTGATGTAAAGCCTCACATCAGCTTGCTTAAGATTCACTTTCTCTCTCTCTCTAAAATAAATAAATAATAATAATTAAATTAAATTTAAAAAAGCAATTGTTCAGCAATTCACTCACCAAATATTTCTCATACTCCTACCATGTGCAAGACACATTTTTGGGCTCTGAGAAATACATTACTAAAAAAACCAAACAAGGTATTTCTTGTATTCACAGAGGTACCCTCCACTATTTAGCTGGTTTACCAAATCACCCCACATAGATCCATCTGAGAACAGCAGAATCCTAAGTGCCAGGAATGATTTAAAATTTTGGCTTTCCCTCAAAAGTATTAGGCTACTTCAACTTCACTTGCTCTATGTTTAAGGACAGTCATTTGCCTATTTGAAGGAAGTGTAATATTCACACTCCTTTCCCTTCCAAAAGCATAAAATAGCTGAGTAAAGAAAAAATACTCTTAGGAATCCTATGCAGAATTTTTCTTTTCAGCTTTTTGGCTTTCATTAATCAACTTTACCATACAAAATAAAGATAAATGCATAGCTTTAATGACTGTGCATTTGTCTTAAAGAATAACACAACTGCCTGTATTTCAAATATATTCTGGTTACCTAATAATTAATAATTAGTTCTAGTTACCCTTTGTATTGTTTTTTAATGTGTTTAATGATGTGTTTATCATTGTATAATTTTCAAACAAAAATAGTATAATGCATGTTGAAGGATCAAGTAATTGATTTCATTTTCAGTATTTCTACTTTTCTAAATCATACAGATAAAAGTTGAACTGGATTTATACAAATAATCATTGGATTTCATTTATACTAGTATATAATAATTTCTGTAGTTTCTGTATATATTATAATAGTTATAATCTCTGAGCTGTGTAGACCAAATAACAGATGATTGACATATATTCTCCCCTACTAGCTCCTCACTTGGAGGACAAGAGACCTAAAAAACAATTATTACCACCTCCACTTGTACATTAGGTAACTGAAATTTAGTGAAGTTTAATGATTGCTCTTTTATCACACAGGTAGTTGGTTCTAGAGCCAAAACTAAAATCTTACATGCTTCACTCCAAAGTACCTGTTTTTTCCCACTATCCCATAGAATCCTACAGAAAGTGGGGTCTTCTTTTTTGAGACATGCAGTTATTATTTTAAATTATCTGATTCAGAATCCATACAGTTCAAATCAGTTCACCAAAATCTTTTGAATGTGCAGTTCAATTGATATATGCTGCTCAGATAAGCCCAAGGAGTTAGGTCTCAGATAGCCTACAAATCAGCAATGAGGCTATAACAGGCACAAAACATACATAATTCAAGGAAGAATGTGGTAAGCCCATGAAATATTATAATGACTAAAAAGAGGAGAATTCCATTTGGTTGAGAGAGACAAGAGAAGTATCCTGGAGTAGGAAAGTTTTGAGATGGTTTCGAGTATGGGCAACCCAGGTAGAGAAAGTAATGGAATGACAGGTAAAAGAAATGGTGTGACTAAATGCATATAGACAAGGAACTATGACATATATTTGCAGAATAGCAAGAAGTTGTTCGTCTAGATTTTGGACTGCAATCTGGCCAGAAGTCAAATGGAAAAACCAGCACTTACCTTTGGATATCTACTGAAAGACCAATTCCAAAACCCAATGCTAACTAAACACTTGTGCTAAACACTTCTAATATTTCTCTACTAGTAAGATAAAAGAAGAGAGTGGACACAAAGATAACCCATTATAATTTGAAGGTTACTTAATGTAGAAAAAAGAGATAATGAACAGGAATTAATGAGTACTTTATGTTTCTCAGACCACACTTCTTTGAATAAAAGAATCTGGGTTAAGTAGATTAGTTCCAAGATTTTTAAGATTAGTTTTTTGTTAATTTTACTGCTCTGGATGACAGCATTCATGGTAAAATAAAACCATCATCAGAATGACTAAAAGTTTCAAAGGCATCTAATTTCTTTTTTTTTTTTTCTTGGAAAGATAATGGCACCCCACAGTGCATGATTTGCCTAATGATTCTAACTGTAGCTACAACTGAAATGATGACCTTTAAGCAAAGGTGATTCCTTTTAATGTGTTGTTAAGGTGAATATGGGTTGGAGGCCTCTAGGGAACCCCAATCTGTGGTACTTGTAGGTAATAATACTATGCACTTATAGGTTTTTAGTCAGTCTTACTCTAGGAGTGACTCTATTAGTTAGTATTCCCCAGAGAAATAGAGCAAATAGAAGATAGATAGATGGATAGATGTTGATATTGATATATATTGATATTTCAATATCTCAATCTGGATCTAGATAAAGAGAAGGGGGAGAGGGAGATTTATTATAAGGAATTGGTTCATGCAATTTTGGAAGCTGAGAAGTCTCACAATCTGCCATCTATAAACTGGAGACCCAGGAAGACTGGTGATGTAAATTCTAGTCTGAGTCCATATGCCTGAGAATTAGAAACACCAATGGTATAAGTCTCAGTCCAAGGGCAGGAGAAGAGAAATGTCTCAGTCAAAGCACTCAGTCGAAGAGAGATAATTCAACCTTTCTCTGCTTTTTGGTTTTATCTGGGCCCTCAACTGGTTGGATGATGACTGTTCACATTGGGGAAGGCTATCTGCTTCTCAGTCCACCACTTCAAATGTTAATCTCCTGTGGAAACACCCTCACAGATATGTCCAGATACAAGTTCAAACAGATATCTGAGTATCCCGTGGCAGTCAAGTTAGCACATAAAATGAACAGTCATAGTGATGCCATCCCCTTAACAAAGTATCATGAAGATTTCTATTCAGGCTAGTTTTTATGGCTTTTACTTAAGTCTCAGATGAAGAAATGGGATAAGAGCAATATTTTTTTCCCTCTAGAATGTGATAATATGTCAGTATTCTCTTGGAGAGAGGAGGAGCTAGTCACCAGTAAGGAGGAGAGGTGAAAGGAAATTGAGAGGTGAAAGGCATAAGGATATAAGGACTTGTGATAGCCCTCAAAAGTTATTGGGGAAAAAAATGTAGGATTGGGAGGCAAAACATTACTTATATGGTAATCTCTGGAGAATAGCAGGAACTCTGCTCTATTTTTTTTATTACGTTATATTAATCACCATACATTACATCACGAGTTTTTGATGTAGTGTTCCATGATTCATTGTTTACGTATAACACCCAGTGCTCCATGCAGTACGTGCCCTCTTTAATACCCAACACCAGGCTAACCCATTACCCCACCCCCCATCCCTCTAGAACTCTCAGTTTGTTTCTCTAACCTAACTGATCAAGTCACAAAGCACTCAGTGGAATGAAAGGATTATGAACAGCTCTTCACCAAGAACTACCATCATAAAATAAAAACTAAAAAGACAATTTTTGAATATGACCAGCTATTGGAGGCATACCTAGGCCTCACAGATAAGCCTGCTGGATCTACTACTTAGTCCTAGGGAGAATTTTCAGGGAGACAATTCTAATATTATGCCATTTGAATAGTAAATCAGACTAGAAAAATCTTTAAATATACCAGAAGAAAGCAAAGAGAAACCAGGTTGGCCCAGAAAATGTCTCATGCCTGCCCAATTGACAATACTTGGCCCATCTATAAGTCATCTGAAGAAAAAAATATGCTTATTTTGAAAGCCTTATACCCATGCTCACTCAGGAATGTTCTAAATTTTTGGAAAAGAATCTTATAGATTAGAATGTATTTGTAAAGTGGACAAAGCAGAGAGAAGAATTACAGGAGGCAGGTTGCATGTAAAGCCTCTTAAAATAGGTTGCTCAGAAAATGTATTTAAATTAAATATATACAGAAAGATATCAGAGTAATAAGAGAAACTTACTTAGAGATGGAATTATCTAGAAGTCAATGGAAAAGAAAAAAATCCCAGGAGAATTTTCAGGATGCATTTAAGTGCACAATTATATCTGATTTTGAGGCAATTTTCTGACTTACTTAGTAAGGTAGAAAAAAACTGACAAATTAAGATTAATTAAAGAACTGAAAAATAATTGAATTCAAAGGATTTCTTATTGATTTGCAAATCTCTATAATAATGTTGGATTTCTCTTGTTCTAAACAAACAAACAAAACACCTCTCACATTTGGAAGGAAAATAAAGGAATTGTAATTGGGTACCATAGAGCTCTCAGAAGAAATTATTAACCAATAAAATAACTGTGTCCTCCTTGAAGATTCCTATGAAATGTAAATCATAATTTTACATGGCATCAGTTTAGTCTAGACTTAGGTTAGGAGCTGCTGACTATTCCCAAGCTTCCTTAAGTATGGTCTTTTGGGACTCTGCCCCTGGCAAAAATCCATCAGAATTCTCTGTGGTTTCTAAAAGCATGGTCTTTCTGAGTGTACATGCAATGTAATCTGTTGTGGACTCTAAATATCTCTGCTTTTTAACAAACTAGGAATTCATATATTAATCAAACTATGGCAGTCAACTTAATGATCAGATAATTAAAGTTTATGTATGTTCAAGGGTAAGGATTAAGTGAACCTAGCCCAATTCCCTCTGAAAGTTTTTCTTGGATTAACTTTATAAATTTAGGAGACATTAGTAGGGAACATGTTAGGACCACCAACTCTGCCATATTAAGTTGGAGCTATTTATTTTTATGGAGATAGAGCAACCCTAATCAGGTCAAACAAGTGATTAAGATTTCTGTTGTTTCTGGTAACTTTGAGTTTGGTTTCAGAGAATTATACAACTTTGAGAGTGACAGAAATTGCCATATGTATTTTCAAAATAGTAATGCCCACTGTAGTTAACAATCGATACCCCTTCTGGTCAAACAGTATCGGGACCCTCTTCATAGTTGAGGAATTCCCCACCTTATGAATTTTGGTGGGAAGTACAAATTGTCTCTTATGATGAAAGAGTTGAGAATTCCAGACACTCACTTTCACAGTCTCCCTTGCAGCCAGAGAGTAGACATGTTATCTATGTCCTGCCAAGTCAGATGCACTCACTTCATACTTGACTCAGGAGTTACAGACACAAGAAGCAGGAAGCAGAATGTTTTTCCTCTTGGTTGGCTTGAAGAAGTTTTGGGTAAGATGATGTCCTTGTACAGAAATTGCAGTCAGATCAGCAACATTAGTAACTAGAGTTCAACTAAATTTCTAGGGCAGGAGAAGGAGCAGAAGTGACAGCACTTAAACTGGTGTCTAGCAGTAATTTCAGTAGTTCTATCACTAGATCCATTTGATAGATTAGTTTGGTGGAATTATTCATGAGTGTTTAATTGAAATCTTTCTTCTCTAGTTCTTCCGAAGATTCTGTCAGCTACTATGTATCTATTTAACAAATTCCTTTTTTTTTTTTTTTAAAGGAGAAGGGTTGGAGACCACAGAGGTAGAGGGAAAGAGAATCTCAAGCAGGCTCCACGCTCAATGCAGAACCTGACACGGGCTCAAACTCACAACCATGAGATCATGACCTGAGCTGAAATCAAGAATTGGAAGCTTAACCAACTGAGCCACCCAGGAGCCCCAGTAAATTCCTTTTCTAACTCAGTCAGCCAGAGTTGGTTTATCTTACTAGAAACTAACAACTATGACTGACAAAATATCTAGGGAACATTAATATTTTTAAATTATGATATATTATGGTGTCTTAGATTGTATTTCCCAAAAGTAGACCTAAAGACAAGGATTTGAATATAAATGTTATATTTGTGAAGTGATCCCAGACACTAGTTTAAGAGTGAGAAAGTAAAGGGAAGAGAAAGAAGCCAATAAATATTGTATTATTGAGCAGATTATTGTTTTCAACAACTCTGGGAGAAAATGTAGAACATACCTCAGAGTTATGTCTCCCCAACTAAGGGAGATTAGAAGTCTTATTGTAGCCAATTAACCTCCTCTGAGCAGTGCAACTCTGAGGCAGGGACCTTGTGTGTGGCAGAGGCAGCCGGATACTTAAGAGCATAGCACACCTGCATAGCAGTCCCCTGCCACACAATCTAGTCCTTATTTAATCAGTATACCCAGATATTGATACCTAATCAACATAGTCAAAGACTTACCTCTTCCTCCCTCCTATGAACTTCATCCTCAAGAACCTATCTGGACTCTGCGGTTGGAGGATGTATTAGTTTCCTCTTTCTGCTGCGATAAATTATCATACATTTCATAGCTTCAAAAAACACAAATTTATCCTCTTAGAATTCTTAAAGTTAGAAGTCCAAAATTAGTGTTACTGCACAGTTTCAAGGTGTCAGTAGTACGAGTTCTTATGGAGGATGGGAGGGGAGAATCTCTTTTCTTTACCTTTTCAGCTTCTAGTGGCCTCCTGTGAAGGTTAATCTTATGTGTCACCCTGACTGGCCTATGCGATTCCTGGATAGCTCATAAAACAGTATTTCTGAGTCTGTCTGTGAGGGTGTTTCCTAAAGAGATTAGCATTTGAGTCAGTAGACTGAGTAAAGAAAACTGCCCTCACCAGTGTGGGTGGGCATCATGCAATCCATTGAGGGCACAAATAGAACAAAGCAGAGGAAGAGCCAATTTGCTCTATGTTGAAGCTGGGACATCCATCTTCTCCTGCCCTCAGATATTAGTGCTCCTGGTTCTCAGACCTGAGGACTCAGACTAGGACTTAACACCAATTCATTTCCCTGGTTCTCAGGCCTTTGGGCTGGACTGGAACTATATCACCAGCTTTCTGTGTCACTAGCTTATAGACAGCAGGTCATGGAACTTCTCAGACTCTAATTGCATAAACCAATCCTTTATAGTAAATGTCTTTTTATAAATGTCTATATATAGTAAATGTCTATTGTTTCTTCTTCTCTGGAGAACCCTGACTAGCACACCTTGTATCCCTTGACTCGTGGTCCTTTTCTCCTCCTTCAAAGTGCACTGCTCCTGACTGTTTTTATCGTCACATCACCTTTTCCTCCAAATCAGACTCTTCCTGAGTCCTCTTTTCAAGACTCTTGTGATGACACTGGGCCTACTCAAACGATCCAGGAAAATCTCCTAATCTCAATATCAGTGACCTTATCACATCTGTACTTTTTGTCATATACGGTAATATTCACACCTTCTGTGGATTAGGATGTGAACATCTTGGGGTTCATTATTTAGTCTACCACAAATGGGATTCCTCGCTTAGTTTTAAAATGTCTTCACTCAGAAGTCTTTCTTTGGTTTTGAAATGCATGTATTTATTTTGAAACAGTGGGAAAGTTGGGCAGTTTAATCTTTCAACTCACATTCTCATTGGCTGGAAGCTGCTTCAGGGCCATTAACTTCTTCATAATTTCTGACTTCCCCTATTCATCACCCATTAGCCAAAGAAAGTCCTGGGGTGAAGACTTGCAGGTATTTTTAGTAAGATGCTACTAGAATACACAAGGATGGTGAGTTTTGAGGGGACATGAGCATGGCATCAACAATGCCCAATATTTCTTGAAAGAAACCAAAATACGTGAGAATCTGCCAAATTATATCCTTAATAATTAACTAAATGTAGGGTAAACAAATTCTAGGTAATGGGCATATGATATCTTGCACCTTCCCTTGAGGCCACGTTTAAAAGTTGACCCATGGGCTGCCTGTGTTTCTATAGTTCAAATATTCTCTACCGATAAGACATAGGAAAAGGGGAATGCTAAATATACCTTATGGCAGACATTTGAGAGTTACCTAATAGGAAGGGGAAGGCAATTACTCATGAATTTTATGCCAACACTTTAGTGTTCAGGGGAGACATCATTGTCAGGAAATGGTATGAAGGAAGAAACTGAGAGATCTAGCCATAGAGGTGATTTCAAAGAGAGTATTTAAACAGCCTTCTGTTAAGTTTCTTGGATAGTTAACTTTAGTCTCCTACTCCCTCTTGGAAATTGAGCATCAAAAACAAGAATGAGGGGCGCCTAGGTAGGTCAGTCAGTTGAGCATTCAATTCTTGGTTTCAGCTCAGGTCATGATCTCATGGGTCGCAAGATCAACCCCTGAGTTGGGCTCTGTGCTCAGCAGGGAGTTGGCTTGAAGATTCTCTCCCTCTGCCCTTCCCCCTGCTCTCTCTCTGTCTCTGTCTCTCTCTCTCTCAAATAAATGAATCTTAAAAAAAAAAAAACAACAGCAACAACAACAAAAAAACAAGAATGAAAATAAGATCTTATAGTGCAAGAATCTCTCACCAAATCCCACAGGAGATAGACAAAATTTGTGTATGGTCAAAATTCTACTTGGAAATCCTTTGTTTTAGCTATAGGTATAGAATTTAGAAATTAAAACATTCAAGAGTTTTCCAGTTTGGAAGATATAAACAGATTTCTGGATGCCTTTTTCTTGTAAGGGTGATCTTGCTGGTCTTTACACTTTTCTCTTGACCCTGAATTTGCTATTCAGTAGTACTTAAAGATGCACATGGAATCATTCCTTATATCTGATCCCATGAATAATGCATTTTGCTTCTTTGTCAGTAATCACAAAATTATCTCCTTGTTATTTCCATAGGTCAAGCCATACTACATTGAGAATCATAGGCTGAACTGTTTCACACTGAGTGTGAGGGATGAGACTGAAAAAAGGGCAGATTTAGATCCTTTCTCTCATGCCTACTGTGAGGAACCTACAAAGATCTCCCATGCCATGTAAGCTATTGTTTTTCTCTCACACATACTTCTAGCCAAGCAACCATATTTGAATTTAAGTTAATCAAATAGCTCTATAATCCTGTGACTTTGAATGTTAATCATGAAACGCAGTCTGGAGTAGATCCAAGGTTTATTTAATTCCTGAAACTTATTCAATTTGGCAACCTTTCTTTAAATATAATATACTGCAAAATTACACATATGAAGCTGGGTACAGAGTCTTGTAGGGGTATCTTGGGAGTGAAGGACATTGATGCACAATTTTCAGTAGCTTCAGGGTAAACTTGCCTTTGGGGTCCAAAATTTAATCACTTGACTTGGGGAGGAATGGAAGAGTTTTTGAGCAGGAAAATACCTGGATTCTAAAAATAATGTGGAAGTATTATGTCATACCAATTAGAGCAGAGAGCAGCTTAATGTAAGGAAACCTATTGCAATTCTATTTTAACAATCTAGACACAAAATGTTTTAGTCCTAACTGGGCTGATTACATTGGCATTGGAACTGAAAAGACTTCTTCAGGGTTTGAAGATAGATTAGCAGAAGTAAGTGAAGTAAAAGTGAGAATTAAGAACAGTTCTGAGGATCTGGTGTCTATAAGGATAGCGTATGGTAGAATACTGCTGCCAAGTGGAAGACAAAGAAAAGTCATAATGAGGGTCAAACTTATAATTCTGATATTCAGCATTTTAAGATTAACTAGTTGTAGGCCAAAAGGAAATCCAGGGAAAAATATCAACGAGGAAGTAAGTTAAATGGCAAGTTTGGTAGATGGTTTAGAATGTAAGTAAGGCTGAGAAACACAGCTGTGTACGATGAACATGGAATAAATGAAGCACGGAGAGAGAAGGAAATTGGAATATCAGCCCTTAGTCACATTGTAATCTCACATAAGAAACTTGTAATTTCATTCTAGCCGGTCCAAAATATTCTGTCAGTGGTTGGGAGGTATGAAGTAGGGCTATAGAGCAAATAAGCATAGATAAGAGTATGGGCTTCTGAGTCAGCATTTCTAGGAGAAAATTATCTGGGTAGTTTATGGCAAGTTATTTAGACTTTTTATGGCTCAGATTCCTCAACTGTAAAAAGGGGATATAAATAATCCCTTCCTCATATATTATTATTGTGCATATTAATCCAGTTAATGCATTGACATGCTTAGAATAGCCCCTAACATATATATAGTAAGTCCTTGATAAATGTTAGCCTTTATAATAGAAATGTGTGGTTGGAAAGTGTCATTTTATTTTTAACAATGATTTCCATTTGCACCATTCTCTTTACTGCAGTAATTTCCAGACAATACAATGAGCAAAATTTTGGAGAATATATGTGCACTGGTACTTCTCATGCTGTATCTTTCCTTATGTTTTCTTAAGACAATTTGTCATCTTTGAACTATTTTAATTTTGACTTTCAAAATATTACTCAAGTCAGGATTTAAAAAATTTATAGAATCTTCTTTGACTCTAGGACATGGTAATCATCTCTATTATGAATCTCAGAGAACTTGTTACCTTATACTTTCCATATACTCTCTAAAATTGTTAGTGATTTTTTTGAAGTAATAAGATGGCAAACAGTGTGAAGACAATGCCAAATCATATACTTCTTTCTTTCTCTTATAATGTCTGGACCCATTTATTTTGAAAAACAGGTGAAAAACTGAGTACATTAACTTATTAAAACCTGTCTTCATGTAATGCGTTATTGCTACTCATTAGTCCCTGTTCACTTTTTGTCTGTTAATTTTAATTTTCTTGATTTCTTAATTTTCTCAGTAATTTAGCCATCCTGTTTAACAAAATATAACTGCTGTGATACAGATACTAACCAGACATAAATATCAAATTTATCTATTACATATAATGGTATTTTTCATTATAGTGTAGATAGATTATTGAGGTAAACATTATGGAATTTCTAAAGAAAGCTGTCACCAAAGGGAAATAAACATCAAAATTAATATCTTTTACTTAAGGCAAAAGTTCTGTGAAGACCTCTTAATTGCTGGTGCCATTCTGACTAGGGTAAAAAAATGGATGGGAAACAGTTGGCGTCAAACTTCCAAAAAATAAGTGAACCAGAAAGTAAAGAATGTCAGTCATTAAAATTGAACAAAAATGGAGAAAAATAAATACCACCAAGACTAAGAGGAGATCGGAAAATATCTTAGCAAATTAAAGTCTCCATAGAAACAGCAGGTCTCAGAAAAATTGTAGGTTTTGATTTAGAAAGATTATGGTAGAGACCACAGGTGGCTGTCATTTTTTAAAAGCATGTATTAAAAAATAAGACACTACTGATTTTGATAAATGTATACTGTTTCCATCTAATATCATCTAAATAGCCGTACTAACATAGTGAGTACAGTAACTCCAGTCTTTTGTAAGAAGTCATACCACATATTCCTCTTATAAGGAAATGTATATGAATATATTTAATTTAGGAATAATGTTCTCTATTATAATGTAATCTTTGTTTAGTCTTGTGATTAAGTAATAAATTGTTGGGCATTTGCTCTTATGTTGATCTATTGCATACATAAGTAAAATATGTCCTTTGTTTTTTATTTAAAATCACATGACTTTAAAAGAGCAACATCTTGCCCATTATTTCCTGATGGAAGGTATCATTCAAAGAGGGAGGTTTGAAAATAGGCTACTATGGGGGCTGAGAATTGCCATCGTTATCCATCCCTCCCACCGCTTTAAGTAAAAGTGACAAAGAAAAACCTTAGCTTGCTATAATATTAGCAAAAATGTCAATTTGCGGGTTATTAGTATAAATGGCTACAGGCAGTTAATACTGTAACATCTGGATCTAATGAAGAAATGCAGAGCCAGAAATATTTGGTGAGAGTTTAAATAAGGTCATTCATCTGTTTCTGAACAAAGATTTCTCACCCCCAGTCCCACATTCAAAAATGAGCAGTGTTTGATTAAGACATACTTTAAAAATATATCGGTTAAACTACCATAATTTCCTATGACCCAATAAAATAAGTAAGAGACAAGATTGAATATTCAATAATTAACATAATAATGCCTGAATCTAGATTGGCCTTATATTATAAAATGTTTCTATTTATTAAAAATGGCATCATTTACATTATTATTAGATAACAATAATCAAAAATTGAAAATATTATAATTAAACACAATTTCAGAACAATGCTCTCTGGTCAATACTTATTTGCAATAGTTATTATAAATTCAATTAAAATTATAGGAAAAATGTAATTAATTTGCTTTTTAATAGTAAAAGTGATTTATTTGGTGTTTTGATGTGATTAATTTAGGGTTTTAATCAATGTTATTAATTTGTTTTTTTTTAAAATTAGCTAGCTATTATAGAGAAGCAAACTTCTAAAGAAGTCATTTATATTTTACAGAGAGTTGTTCAGACATCGATTTGTGCTTCATATTTTCTTAGAGACACATTTCTTTATGAAACTTGAATGCTCATGGCAGCAAATTAGGCTACTGTTTGATTTTCCATACAATGAAAGACTCTCCAGCAGCTGCCATTAAAACACCTTTCTTGGGAAGTAGGAATAATCAAAAGTACTGACTTGAGGTAACATGCAGTATTTTCGCTGGCACAAGTTTTGTGAAGGAATTGTGAAGGAAACACTATTTCCAGGTTCAAATGTATTCTCTCTCAGAGTCAGGGGAAACAAAAACCTCTAAACCTCTAAGGGCTTTCAGTTAATATTGACTCACTGGATCCTATCATTTTTTTCAACCATTTCTTATAAATCAAGAAAACAGAATATTGCCATTATTTAGATGTCAGCAACAGGAAGGTCAGTCAAAACAAAACAAGAAACCAAAGGCAATAAAAAGAAATAAAGAAGCTACCAGTTCTTTTTTGCCATTTGTGTTCCCAATCATATTACTAATGGGTTTTGATTTTTCAAAAGCTCTATGAATGTAAAAGGATAGCTAAGTGTGAATTAAATGCCCTCCGAAATTCAGTGTTTTTAAAAATGTTCAGTTTCTAGTGTCTCAGTTTCTAGCGTTCAGATTGTTACTGAAGTATTGTCCCATTCAAGTTCACTAAAGAAAGTTAAAAAACAAACTGAAAAAACCTTAGCAGTGCTGAGTCCACCACTGCTTTTCATTAAAATTGTTTTTAACTCTTAACATTCTCTAACAGCCAAATTTTAATTTATTTATTTTGGAAACCAGCCATAGGTCATTTAAAGCTGCCTTTAAATGGGCTCTACCGTAACTGCTAAATGGTTTACAATGTAAAACTAGTCATTTGGGTAGAAGTTTTTCTATTAATTTAGGGCTCTCTGCTAATTATAGCCTATATGAAGTGCCATAATTAAACCTATGAACAGTTCAGAATCCTTAAGATTTTAAAACCTGTTCACTTTTAACAGTAAGATTACTTTTAACGACACAATGAACACAGTTCTCAAACGTGGGTCAATTCTTTATGGTGATGGCAGTCTGTCTGCTAAGCAGAAGAGGACCTCGTCACATGAATGTCGGCTTAGTGCATGGCCAACATAGACTGAAGACCCTGATTCCAAAGCAAAGAATTTTTAAAGCTTTCTAGTCCAGTTCTCATTTTGAAAACTTAATATCATCTATAATTTATCTCATTTCAAGTTATGCATACCCTTAATTCTGCAACATGAATTAACTGAAATAATAAAAGTTTAAAAAGCTGAATTTTCTATACATTAATTTAAGAAGGGTAGCAAATTCGAACAAAAACTCAAGAGTCAGGTTAATAGGAAATGTTAATTATATCCAATTTTCACAGGAATAGAGCAATGGGAAATGGCATGAAGAGTACTGGGTTGAGTGTTTGTGGATATATGAAAATAATGTTTTATGTAAGCATCGTGAGGCAAAGCATAGCAAATCTTCATGAGAATTTTATGAGTATTTTCTGATCTCTATTACTCCAGTCTTTGAGTACCTCATGTTATTAAATTTTCTTTTGAGTAAATTGTCATTTATGTCATTACTTCTACACATCTTTTCCCTCTCCTACATGCTAAATTTAAAACAGTAAACTTCAGTTTAACACACTATGTCTTTAAAGTTAGTTAGAAGGAGATTTAATACTCCTTGAATAAAAGCAACCTTCTCTACTATTTTTTTCAAACCACAGTATTTGTTTCATAGCATATTTCGCATCCATGAAGCCCAATCATAATTCTAACAAGAAACATGGTCTTGTTTAGCAGGGATTTAAAACTTCTTACCAGATGAATGGGCCTGTGATATGAGGAGCTGTATGGAACATATGAGAAAAAATCCAAAAGAGCAAAACTTCTGCCTTTTTTTCATATTTCTCATTTCTTTAGCTCTTTCTTGTCAATAGTGAGGTTCAGTGATAGCATTTCATGTTTTATTTGTTATTTTGTAGTCAGGCTCAGATACATTAAGTTACTTTTCTCACTAATATAATATAATTAATATAATAATATAATATAATATAATATAATATAATATAATAAAGTGTGTTTAATGTCTTCATTTAGACAAACTGTGTAAGGCCCTTGGAGGCTATAAAGAAAGTATAAAATACAGGATATACTCTCATGAAATTCAGGGTACTTCCTGAGGAAACCAAGCATGCAAGTGAGAAGTACAGGCCTCTGTATCTGTGGCCTTTCTATAAACTTTAAGGAGTGATGTGGCTTAAAGGTTGAAAGCTTCTGACAATTCACCTGCTGACTGTGTGCATGACGATGTGGGGGAAGACCAGTGCAAGTATACGTAAGTTGCAAATTATATAGGTATATATAAATATATATAAATATATATATATATATATATATATATGTATAAAATGAGCAACACACAGTAACCTTTCTCTTAAAAATTAAAAATAGTTTTATGTCAAAAGAGACCAAAGACATAAATTGTCAAATGCAGCAATCCCAGAATACTGCTTTTTCCAAGAATGAGCAAATCTCTAAGAAATGAAGAATTGAAGACTAGGCATCTAGGAAGTCAATAGGAAGGCTCAGTATTCTGCCACCACTGAAAACTCAAAGGTGGGGAGTGGTTCCAGGATATGTGACCATCCCTACACTAAAAGCTAATATTGTGTTGGTTAGCATGTTAGCATGTAAATTATCAACTTCTCAATATTTAACCAAAGACTGACTACTTCAGTGTTATTGACTAGTCGGTTGTGAGCAACCACACATACTATTTAGATAAGATCCTGAACTTTGCAGTCAGGCTAACATAGCTTTGAAATTCTGCTTTACTAATGTGATTTACAGCTGTTTCATTCACTCACCTATGGATTTTGGTTTCCTAAGCTGTAAAATAAAATTATTGTTACAAAAAAGTTTAGTTATATGAGCTAACACATGTGAAATAAGTTTATTTCTTGGAATATAATTGGGACTTTAATTGAAATCTATACTTAAGAATAAAATTACTAATTGTGGGTTCTCTGCTCAAGCCTGCAATTATACCAAGGAAAGGCTAAAATACCGAAACACTTAGATATGTGAAGTCAGACCATTACACAGTGAAATGATTGAAGTACATTACAAGTTCACTTAAAGTTTCCTTACCTATGCTGGAGAATAACTGCAGTTCACTGATGCGAAGATCAGATTACAGCTGCTAAAATTAAAATGTAATTATAAGATATCAGCTCTCTGCTCCTGAGAATATCTTAGAGACAAGAGACTTTTGGTACTCAGACTACTTTCACTCTGGAGAAATACACATACTCAGCCTGAGGCCTCCTAGATGTTTCCTCCTGCAGCAGGAGGTGAAAGCTGTACTTTGTGGTGAAATTTCACCCAGGGCAAAAAGCACTGATGCCCTAATAAAGTGGGCCAAACTATACAAATGAGAGAAGTCAGAGAAGACATTTATTGTGAAAGATAAATCCTAAATCTCTCCTTGATTTTCTAGTATCTAGCATTCCATTCATCACTTTCTGATGATCTGCTATTATGTGGTATTTTCTCAGGTATCTGTACCTACCTACCATTTATTCATCTTTCCTTCTTCTAGCCTTTTCATTCTTTCAGGTATAATCATGCATATTGAGTCATAGAATATATAGTGTCTTCTTTTAATGCTCTGGAGTATGGCTCATTTTCCCACATACCAATGGTGCCCCTTTCAAGCTATTCATTTGGTAATGCTCCTTTTGGCAATTGTTAATATTTGAGTATGGCCTGGATTGGCAGCTCTGAGTTGCTTTCAAATTTAGGCCGTGGAGACTGAGCCCGAACATCTCACAGCATACAAAAGGATTAGCTACTTTTCTAGGCCTAGTAATAATACTGGATAAACTTTGTTGTGCTTCCAAAAAAGTGCTACACACTTTTTTGCCAAGGTTATGTAGATGTAAGACTCCATATAACCCCCACAAATACTCCATGAGGCTTGCATTATTACTAGATTAGAGATGATGACACAATCTTAGGCTCATAAAAATTGTCCAAGCTCACGAAGTTGGCAAGTGAGAGATCCACTATGCTATAATGTATTGGGAGATGGTGTTCCAGGGGGTCTCACATTTCTGTAACTCCTATGAGCAGAGGCATTGATTACCTTTGTCCTTTTCTTAAAAGATTTATTCATTTCTTTGTGGGGGGCGGGGAGACAAGAGCATGGGGGGAGGGGCAGAGGGAGAGAATCTTCAAGCAGATTCCCCGCTGAGCAGGGAGCGCAGAGACCCATGCGGGGGCTTGATCCCATGACCCATAAGATCATGACCTGAGCCAAAACCAAGAGCTGGTTGCTTAACTGACTGAGCCACCGGGTGCCCCTGGTTGCCTTTGTTTTGAACTACCTTTTCAAGGATGTCGGTACAGCCTTGAGAAATAGAACTAGAATCTCCCTCTAAGCAAAGGGGCAGGCATGCCTGTATCTCATTATATAAGATTCAGATTCTTTAAGCTCATTGTTCCTCTCATGTAATGTGACATATTTTGTGTACAGTTGTTACTTAGCTTTCTTCATATCATCTTGTGGGAACTGAGCTCGAGGAACTGGCACAAAACAATGCTTGTATATGAACTACTGTTATTGACATAAGTAATAAAGTCTCTTTGTCTCTTTTCTAGGATTCTCATGTCTTCTATCAACATCCATAACAGCATGAAAAAGTACTTGCCTATTAGCAGGCAGGTGAGATAAAATTTCAGACACTTTGCAGTTCCTGATACATACTCTGCTCTAGCACTTTTTCATATATTAGCAGTAATATCTAAGAGATTCAATGTAGTTGTGCTTATTTATAAATTTTGACTGATTCTTTAAACTTATGTCATTTGTCCTTAAGAATAAAATACAATCTTTAATAAGTGTTTTATAATTCAGCATAAATGTTTAATTAAGAAAATATTTTATTAATTTTTTGCATTAGAAATCATCTCTGGTATGTACACAAAGGGATGATTTTCCACCAATTGTTAAGGCAAAAACTTACATCTATTGAAAAGTTACGTAGCTTATACTACCATGAAAAAAAATGCGTTTATTACAGTCATTCATTTTCATATTCTTCTATTGCATCTTAAATATTTTATTATGCCTTTATCTCACAAACATTACGCTGGGGCATGATTAATGCATACTGATAAATAGGAGTGGAGGGAAACTAAAATATTTATGGTTAAAATGCACTTACAGAGAATCTTCCAGACCTCAAGGAATTGTTTCCTTGACAAAATAATTCACCATAAAGAAAACAGTTAATAAATGTAAATTCATTAAATTTAAACCTTACTTCGTCAAAAAGCACCATAATGTGAAAAGACAAGTTCCCAGATAGGATGCAATGTTTGAATCACATGTCTCTAAAAGAGACAGTAATAGTGTTATAAAGAACTTCAATGACTAAGCAGCAAATAGATAAATAGGTCAACATAAATGATCCACACACTTAAATTTTTTAAAAAAGGAAAACTCAAATGGTTAATAAACATATGCAGAGGTGCTCAAATTAGTTAATAATTTCAGAAATTAAATATAGATGCATTAAAATTATTACACAACAATCCAAAAAAAATGAAATAATGGAATAAAAATGTAACTATGCCAAATGTTGGAGAGGATGTGGAATTTAGACAATTTCATACACAACTTGTGGGAGTACACGTGTCCTAGTTATCAACTGCTATGTGACAAATAACCACAAACCAAGTGGCTTATAACAACACACATATACTATCTCACGGTGTCTGTGGGTTAGGAGTTTGGACATGGCTTAGCGGAGTACTCTGCAAGGCTGCACTCAAGGCGTTGGCCAGCCTGGCTTTTCATCTGCAGGCTTCGCTGGTGGAAGGGTTTACTTCTAATCTCACTCAGAAAGTTAGCAGAATTCATTTCTTGCAGCTGCAACACTGTGGGTCTTGACCTCTAGCTGTCACCGGAGGCCAACCTCATCTCTGAGAGGCTACACTCCTCCTTGCCACATGAGCCTCCTAATATGGGCACTTACTTTTTCAGAGGTGACAGGGGACAAAGTCTCTACAGCAAGCCTGCTAGTAAGATGGAATATTCTATGACAAAGTATAATCATGAGTGATGTCCCATAACATTTAACATAGCCTGCTGATCAGAAGTGAATCACAAGTCTCAGGTCTCACTCACACTGAAGGAGAAGAGATTATACAAGGGTGTGAAGTACAAGAGGCAGGAATCATAAGGGCAATCGCAAAGTCTGTCAACCATACATTGGTGCCACACCTTTGGAAAAATTTGGTACTATCAGTTAAAGTTTAGGATATGCTTACAATCAAATCTGTTCTGAATAATTTTATATAGACTTCTTAGAGTACACACCTAAGAATATCTTCAGGTATATGTGTTAATTTTTTGAGTGGGGTTTCTTGATTTGATTGTAATTGTCTCCATCTGAAACATTCCAAATGACCATCAAGAATTAAATACACGAATAAGCTGTCGCTGTAACACATCATATTTACATTCTGTTCTGCAACATGTTTTTTTTTTTTTTATTGTGGTAAATAGAACATAAAATTTATCATCTTCACCATTTTTAAATGTGGGCTTTAATGGAATTAATTCCATTCATGTTTTTTGCTGCCTTCACGACCATTCATCTCCAAAAGTCTTTTCATCTTGCAAAACTGAAACTCTACACCCATTAAACGATAATCCCCATCACCCTTACCCCGGTCGAAGGAAACTACTATTCTACATTCTGTTGCTATGATTTTGACTACTCTAAGTACCTCATATAAGTGGATACATACAGTCTCTCTCTCTCTCTCTCTTTTTTAAGATTTATTTATTTATTTGAGAGCTAGAGAGAGAGAGAGAGCATGAGAAGGGGGAGGGTCAGAGGGAGAAGTAGACTCCCTGCTGAGCAGGGAGCCCGATGCGGGACTCAATCCTGGGAGTCCAGGATCATGACCTGAGCCGAAGGCAGTCACTTAACCGACTGAGCCACCCAGGTGCCCCAGTATCTCTCTTTTTGTGATTGGCTTATTTCACTTAGCATCATGTCCTCATCAATGAAATCATAAAGTTCATCCATGTTGTAGCATATGTCAGAATTCCCTTTTGTTTTAAGACTGAATAATATTCCACTGTAAGTATATATACTGTATTTTGCTTATCTGTTCATCCATCAGTGAAAATTTGGATTTCTTCCACATTTTAGCTATTGTGAATAATGCTGCTATGATCACTGGTGGACTAATATATCCTTAAATCTGGATTTCAATTCTTTTGGTTATATATCCCAAACAGAAATTTCTGGATTATATAGTAATTCCATTTTTAATTTTTTGAGGAACTGCCATATTTTCCATAGGGGTTGCAGCATTTTTACATTCCGCACAAAGAATTCCAAAAGGGGTCCAATTTCTCCACATCCCTGACAACATTTTTTATTTTCTATTTTTTAATAGTAGTCATCTTAATGGGTATGAAGTGATATGTTATAGTTTTGATTTGCATTTCTTTTATGTTTAGTTATGTTCCTTTTGCTTATTGGCTCTTTACATATCTTCTTCTGAGAAATATCTATTTAAGTCCTTTGCCTATTTCAGAATTGTATTGTTTTCTGTTGCTGTTATTATTATTTTTGAATTTTAGAAATTCTTTATATATTCAAGATGTCAATACCTTATTGGATATATCATTTGCAAATATTTTTCCCACTCTGTGGGGTGGGTCCCTTTTTACTCTGTTGATAGTGTCTTTTGGTGTGTCTTTATTAAAATTTTCATGAAGGCCAACTTGTTTATTCTTTTTTATTTTGCTGTTGCTTTATTATTATTATTATTATTCCTTTGGTGTTATATCTAAGAAATCATTGCCAAATCAAATATAGTAAAGTTTTGCCCTGTGTTTTCTTTTAAGAGTCTTCTGGTTTGGGTTATATTTAAGGAATTAGGTATTACATTTAAGTCTCTGGTCCAGTTATTTTTTTGTATGTGGTGATAGGTAAGAGTCCAATTTCATTCTTTTGCATATGGATGTGTAATTTTCCCAGCACCATTTGTTGAAAAGAATGCCCTTTCCCATTGACTGGTGTTGGCCTCCTTTCAAAAATAATTTTACCATATATCTGAGAGCTTATGTCTGGGCTCTCTATTCTATCCTATTGATCTATATGTCTGTCTTTATGACAGGACCTCATTCTTTTGATTACTGTAGCTTTCTAGTAGGTTTTGAAGTCAGAAACCTGAGTCTTCCTACTTTGTTCTTTTTCAAGGTTGTTTTGGCAATTTGGAATTACTTGAGGTTCCATACAAATTTTAGCAAGGATTTTTCTATTTCTTTGTAAAAATATAAGGATTTTTATAGATATTGGATTTAATCTGTGGATCACTGGGTAATACCGACATCTTAATATTGAGTCTTTCTATCCATAAACATGAAATGTGTTTCCATTTATTTGTGTCTTTTAAGATTTCTTTCAGCAGTATATTCTAGTTTTTATTATACAAATCTTTCACCTCATTAGTTAATTTCTAAGTATTTTATTTATTTTGATGCTATTGTAAACGGAATTTTCTTTTTTAAATTTTCTTTCTTTTATTTTTTTTTAAATTCCAGTATAATTAATGTACAGTGTTATATTAGTTTCAGGTGTACAATACAATGATTCAACAATGCAATTGTTTTCTGAATTTTATTTTCAGATTGCTCATTGTTAATGCATGGAAACACAGATGATTTTTGTGTGTTGACTTGGTATCCGGCTTCTTTATTGAATTCTCTTATTAGTTCTAATTATTTTTTTGTGGAAACTTTGGAGGTTTCTACATATCAGATCATATCATCTGTAAATGGTTATAATTTACTTCTTTTTAAATTTCTAGGCCTTTTATGTCTTTTTATTGCCTAATTGCTCCAGCTAGAACTTCCAGTACTATATTGAATAGTGGAAAAAACAGGTATCTTTGCTTTTTTTCTTATTTTAGGAAAAAAAAAAAAACAAAAAACCTTTCAGTCTTTCCCCATTAAATATGATATTCACTGTAGGTTTTTCATGTATTGTTTTTATTATGTTGAAGTAGTTTCCTTCTATTAAGGTTTATCAAATGTTTTTTTTCATGAAAGCTTCTTTGAATTTTGTCAAATGCTTTTTCTGTATCAATTGAGATTATCATGTGGTCTTTTTCCTCCATTCTGTTCATGTGATATATTAAATTGATTGACTTTTTATATGTTGAACCACTCATATCCCAGAATACATCTCACTCTGTCATGGTGTATAATCTTTTTAATATGTCACTTAATTTGGTTTGTCAGTAGTGTGTTGAAATGTTTGCTTTAATGTTCATAACGGATATTGGTCTATAGTTTTCTTAGTGTCTTTGTCTGGCTTTTGTGTCAGGATAATGCAGGCCTTGTAGAAGGAGTTAGAAACTGTTCCATCCTTGTCATTGTTTTGGAAAAGTGTGAGAAGGATTGGTGTTAGTTCTCTAAATATTTGGTAGACTTCATCAATGAAGTAGTCAGAACCAGGGCTTCTTTGTGGGAAGATTTTTGATTATTGATTTAATCTCTTACTAGTTACAGGTATATTCAGATTTTCTATTTTTTCATAATTCAGTCTTAGGATATATATTTGTAGAAATTTGTCCATTTCATCTAGGTTATGTAATTTATTGGTGTACACTTTTTCCTAGTTCTCTTGTATAATCCTTTTTATTTCTGTGAAATTGGTAATTTCCTCCTTTTATTTATGATTTTGAATTCAACAGGATTTTTTATATCTAATCATGATCAAAACCATGATGTCATAAGAAAGGACACACTAATTTATACTTCTGCCAATTCTGTACAAAATGTCCTGTTCATCTCATCTTTGCCAATGATAAATACAGTAATACTTTATTTTTTCCTAATATGATCAATAAAAATTACATTATTGGAGAAGCTAAATATCATTTCACATATGTATTGGTCATTTTAAATTTTTTATTCTAAGAATGTTCAGTTTATATCATTTTTCACATTGTTATAGGTTTTTGCTTTTTAATATTAATTTGTAGTGATTCTTTTTATGCGATGGGTATTCATTTTTTTCTTCTTAAAGCAAATGTTTTCTATCAGTCTGCAAAACGTTTTTAATTTCATTGTGCTTTTGCATAAATGTTTAAGTTGAGACATTATCTAGCCACCATACTCATGTATTACTTGGATGAGAATAAATGAACCCTACAAAAATCCTCTGCTCCCCCATATATTTTCATATGCTTTCATTTCATAGCTTGCTAAAATTTTCAGGAACAAAATATTTTGCAACATAGCAATGCAAGCAACTGAAGAATCTATGTTAGATACTTTTTTGTCCTAAAATGCCTTAGCCGTTTTTCCAGACTGGGCTCCAGGTTTGTAGCAAGTATTTTTTTGTTTCCTTGGCTCCTCAGAGCCCGTGATCCCAAACTCAACAACTCACAAAGGGATTTCAAAATATTTTCCCCAAACAAAAACAAGTGATCATAAAAGGAATTCAGGTTCTAGTTATTAAGATTGTACAATCTCTAGGCTGAACTTGTCCTAAATGTCCTTCTCATGCTTCGGAATCTATATTGCATACCACCCTTGAAATATATTTTTCACAAATGACCACTTTTATCCTATAGACTCTTGTTTGAGGACTTAACGGTGGTGTATTTTACTGTCAAATCAAATATTTTTCTCAATAAGAATACTTTTATCTTATTCTAGTGATCTTTAAACTAATTTCTACTAACCTTCAGTCCCTATCACTTGTAAATTTTCATTTTACCATCCTATTATTTTCCAGTCTTTTTATTCATCATTAACTTCTATGGAAATCCTTCCTCAAAGACTCCAGCCCACAATTGATCAGTCTCACTCTGGACCATTTTTCTTGGGTCTCATAGTTCCTTTTCTATTGATTTCTAATTTAACAATCAGTGGGTATAAAATTTTGTTTTCCTAAAGTAGTTTTTAGTCTTCTAATATCATCCACCTTTTTTAACCCTTTATCTTTTAAGAAATATAAGGCTAATGATATATTTTCATTTCACATATTTAGATTACAAACAATAGTTTAAGTATACCTGTAGAACAGAGTCCAAAATTTCAAATAGTAATGTATTCATTTAAACACTTTTTCTACTTTAAGTAAATTATTAAATCAAAAACACAACCCAAATTTTTCCTTTTAAACACACACACAGACACACACACACACTTTACTTGACATTTGGCATCCTATTTGACCAGATCACATTATAAGTTTATTATTAACCATTCTTCAAGAATAGTGGGTAGTTTATAATAGATGGGGTATGGATTTTTGGCCCATGCAATTTTATCTTGTAAAATGAATATAAATAACATATTTTATACAGCTGATTCAAGAATGAAATATAATCCAACAGAGTGGTATAAGCTGTTTCAAATGTCAGAATTTTGAATGAATGACATTGCATAAGATTTTAATGCCTTATAAAGAGGGGACAAGCTTTCAACCATTCAAAAACACCCAGTTTCTTATATGAAAAACTAACCCTTGGTGACAGCAATCACCTGAAGTGACCAATCTCTGACTTCTTCCTTTAGTGAAAGGTGATTAAGAGGGTGATAGCAAACGAACGCTGTGAACATCTGGAATTCGACAATAGACTGAGCCAGATGTGATCACATTTCAGTTCTGAAGGTGGAAGAGAAATATTACAGGTCATACTAACACAGAGATTACTTCTGACTCCTAGTCATATCAACAGCACTTCACATTTTTGACCACATATTCTCACTGAAGTTATTATAACGTAGGGTCAACATAACATGGAGGTATAAAGAATTTTTCCCCTTGACCAAGAGACTTGCCTTCTTTGGATTTCTATTCAGTCACCATTTGGATCATTGTAGCAAAATGGAAATAAAGATAGAGAATTATATGTTTTGTTGCCACAGGTGTGGCACAGACCATATGAGAAAACAATATATATATATTCACACACACATACCTATAGGGATAGAAATGTGCCATATTTTATCATGTACCTTGACATATTTTCCATTTCTAAATTTCCTAAAACTCCTTGCCAATTAAAATTCACACAAATGAAAATTCACAAAATAATTTTAAAATGTGAAGTTTTGGGGAGCCTGGGTGGCACAGTTGGTTAAGCATCCGACTCTTGGTTTTGGCTCAGGTGTGATCTCAGGGTCATGAGATTGAGCCCCACTTCAGACTCCATGCCCAGCGTGGAATCTGCTTAGGACTCTCTCTCCCTCTCCCCACACTCTCTCTTCTCTCTCCCTCTCTCTCTCAAATAAATAAATCTTCAAAATAAAATAAAATGTGAAAAGTTTTATTACACAATAGGTATAGTTCACATTAATTCAAGGAAAGGTATTTGTCTTGTTTTGTAATAGCTCCATAAAAGAAATGATGTTCCAAGTCTATGCTCATTCATCGTATTTTGAAATGTAAAAAACTTCTACCATTCAGTTACAACAATTTTCTTCCTTCAGAGAATATCAGTAATGCAAAAAAAGAAACTTGGATTATGGTAAAAATAGTGTATATCTGCTAAATAATTAAGTGAGGTGAAATCAATGAAAATAGATTGAAATAAAAGCAAATGACCCTGTAGTACTACGGTTTGTTTTCTCATATGGTCTGTGATACTTCCCTCTCACCATATATTCAGTAGCGATAGATGTTTCAGGAGGAGCCCTGTGAGCCCTGTGTGACAGAATTTATCCCTGTGGCCTTCTGAACTGGAAGTTTTTCTTATCAATTCTAAATGTTATACTATTCAGAATTTTCATTTTATTTATATCAGTTTCTATAAGTTGGATTTTCTAAAAATTATGTAGCCATGTTTTCTAAATTTTAAAATTGTTGGAAGAAGTTGATGTGAGTTGTCTGATGAGAAGAGATCCTATACTAAAAGGTTTTAGGAAGAAGCAAAGGAAAAGAGTCTGAACACAGCAATGAAAAGGAAGGGGTGTGTGGTAGAAAACAGAAACCATTCAAGAAAGCAATAGAGGAAGCTCTAGTGCCTTTAGGGGAGCTCCAGGTTTTAGTTAGAACCAGTAGAGAAAGAGAGCGTGCAGTTGGAAGATCAAGCATCTGGGAAACATTGCTGATGAAGAAGTGGGCTCAGGAATAGGAGAAGACTGAGAATTGGGGTCCAGAAGGGGGACATATGGAGTATTATGAAGGAAGACCTGGGAGACATGGGCTTCTCATGGTTAAGACGTGGAAACAGCGCTCGGTTTATTCAATAAGTCCTCAATTTATGGAAATTCCTTTCCTCTCAATTAGTCCTTTGAGAATAGATTTCCAGGTAAGGGCCTAAGTTATGAGAATCCCATGTGACCTATTAAAGGTAAATATTAGCTTTTCAGTTTACAGTTGGTGCTAGTCAACTTAGAAATATAGCATGTATGTAATGTGTACATAACACCTAAATATTTGGAAGACAGCTCCTTAAGTGCCACTGTATGGACAAATAATATGGCAAAATTTATTAACATCAACTATATAAGTAATAAGTAATATATTCCCTTTTCTTTCTTTAATTAGTTTTGTGTGAGATTTTGATACATGTGGTGGGGAGAGGGATTTGTAAATCAGCATGGATCTATTACTTACAAGGATTATTTTGGTTTTCCAAAAATATTTTTCATGAGACATAGCCTGATATTGTTTAATAATAGAAAAACTTAAGAGAAACACTTTTATGGTTTGAGCTGTTATTTGGAATTCATAACCAATGACAGCTGAAATGGATTTTTGCTCCTAATACATCACCCCCTGGTTTGCAGAACTGAACTTTTTTTTTTAAATTGTGGCATTTTTACCCAGGAGGATATTAACTGGTAAACTATAGGTTCACTACAGGCATTTTTTCTCATTAATATTATTTCTTGTGAGTGCTTGATGTGAATATAATTTTCTATATTTATAAATTTTAGCAGAGACTTTTCTAGAAAATATATCAGTAAATATGCCTCAAAGAATATGGGAAAGGCAGTATTTTACTTATTTTTTTTTTTTCTAAAAAGTATTTAGTAAGCATTTACTTTGGGGAGAAAATTGTTATAGGCACTGACAGGCCTTTCCACCGTATTTAGTATTCCTGACTTTTAGGACTGAAATTCACCAAAGATGTTGGATGTAGACAATGAAGCAATCAATGAGGAACAAGTATTCATATTGGTGATATAAGCAGTAAACATGATAGAATTCCAAAGCTGGAAGAAGTTCAGTATAGGAAATTCAATAAACATGATAGAATCCCAAAGCTCAGTAAGTTCAGAACTTTTTCAGAGAGTAGGCAGGAATTGGGTAGAAACCTAGTAAAGTAACCATCATTCTAGGATGATGAGCTCCAATAAAACTGACTATTTCTAGAGAAGCCTTCATTGAATCCTTGATGCAAAGGTAGACAGTAGTGTATCCTATAGTATTTTGTTTATAACTTAATTGTACCAGTTAGTATATTGATATTTCATTATTTTTGTACATCTGAAATATCTACAAATTGTGAGCAACTCCAGGATGAAGATTATGCCTTATAAAAGTTATATTCCAATACTTTTAAAGTGTTGATCAACTTAAATATTTTTGTTTTATTTTTAATTGGTGATATTCACATGTACAATATTCAAAAGTAACAGAAGATTGTTACAAAATGCATCCTTGAGTTCCATTAGCCCCCTATTTCTCCTCTCCAGAGAAAAGTAGGAGCATTTTCTTGTGCGTCCTTCAGAAATACACATAACCTTCAGTCTATACATACACTGGATGTAACATGTACAAGTATTCATTATTTCCTCTTTTTAAAGTACACTCTTTTTTTTTTTTTAAGATTTTATTTATTTGTCAGAGAGAGAGAAAGAGAGAGCACAAGCAGAGGGAGCGGCAGAGGGAGAAGCAGGCTCCCCGCCGAGCCAGGAGCCCGATGTAGGACTCGATCCTAGGACCCTGGGACCATGACCTGAGCCGAAGGCAGACGCTTAACGACTGAGCCACTCAGGCATTTATCTGTTTATCTCCCCTGGGTGGCTGAGTTGGCTAAGCCTCCGACCCTTGATTTAGGTTCAGGTCATGATCTCTGGGTCATGAGACTGAGGCCCGTTGTCAGGCTTAGAGCTTGCTTAATCACAGTTCCTATTGCTCTGTATTTACATTAATCTTAAGCCCACTGAAATCTGTAATTTTATTCATCTCAATGCAAATTACTCTCATGAGTTCTAATAACATCTAACTTCTAACTGTGAGGTTTTTTAATGCTTATGCTTCTCAGGCTACTTTGCCTTTTGATTCCTTTTTTTTTTTTTTTTAAGATTTTTTTATTTATTCATTCCAGACACAGAGATACAGAGAGAGAGAGCGAGAACATGAGTAGGGGGAGAAGCAGAGGGAGGGGGAGAAGCAGAGGGAGGGGGAGAAGCAGGCCCCCGCCGAGCAGGGAGCCCGATGCAGGGCTCGATCCCAGGATCTTGGGATCATGACCTGAGCCGAAGGCAGACGCTTAACCATCTGAGCCACCCAGGTGCCCCCTTTTGATTCCTTTTGATTACTACTTTTCCTTTAAGAGAAAAGACAATACTGTCTTTTCTCTTAAAAATCTACCTTCTTCCACTGATGTTACCAACAGTCAAAACTCTTTTTTTCTTATTCTATCATTATGTATACTCTTTCTCAATAGCTTCTACTAATTTTTCTTCCTTTATCCATTTCCTTAGTATTTCTGCTGCTCAGAGTTCTCCTTAATTCTTCAAGTAATTCTTGGAATTTTCTTAAGTGCTTCTTGATTGATTTTATTACCTCGATTGCTTCAGTAATCCCCTGTAGAATTCAAGGATGTCTTTATGTATTCATGTAATATCTCATATTTACTGAATACTCCCTATGTGCCAGGCAGATAAACCACTGTGCTCTGTGGCTCACCTGTATTATCTCACTTGAGTCTTATAAAATACATATAAATTAGGTGCTATGATCTCCATCTCTGTTTTTCAGAGGAGGAAACTGTGAACTTCACGGTTTGTTAGAGGTGAAATTGCGATTCAAATATGGGTATGTGGCTCCAGAATCTGACCATATAACTACGTTCCTATACTGCCTCCTACTGTTCTCCTGAGCTCTGTGAACCCTTATAAGTATTTAAGCTCATCAAACTAGTCGAAGTAGAACATGTGAATGGAATTCTTATTTCACAATTTCTCCATTACTTCCCATGTACCTTTCAGTGTGGTTAGCAACATTACTGCTGCCCTTACCAAAAGCGGAAAACTATGGCTCCTCATGACTGCCTCCACGTCCATCTTCACAATTATAAAATGCCCCTCACCCCAGAACGTCTCCGCCATTGACCTCCACTGTGCTACTTACATTTAGACCCCATTTAAAATTCACCAGGATTAAAATAAAATAAAAAATAAAATAAAATAAAATAATAAAACAAAACAAAACAAAATAAAATTCACCAGGACTATTTGTTGTACTTTTTAATGTTTTCTTTATCTATATTTTTTCTCATTTCCAGTCTATTAGCCAAATAATGCATGAGTATTGTTATATCCTTCTCCTGTTATAGATTCTCCTGCCCCACCCAAATACTGGAATAGCACAGATTAAATTCTAAATTCTACATACACCTATTTAACATGTCCCTTGAAATGAATTTTACAACTTCACCTCCACTCATTTTTTCTATAAACATCATCGAATGTGGAATTTACCCTGAACATGCTATGGATAGTCATACACTCTTGTCTTTGCACAGATTGTTCCTTTTGCTTAGAGTGACTTTCCCTGTCTTTCATGTCTGGAACTAACTCCAAATATTTTTTTTCCTCCAAATCTAGCTGAATCCCTGAATCTATATATATATAGATAGATAGATATAGATATAGATATAGATGTATCTACATTTATATATGATATATATGTGTGTGTTGATATCACATATATATGATAAAATAATAATTTCTTTTAAAGTTTATGATGCCCATCCAATCTTGTTAGACCCAAAAGTTTTTATATGAAGATAGTTAGACTTGTAATACACTGTTATTACTTGTTAGAAGAGGAAATCTCTGTAATTTATAAAGTTTTGGAAACTGAAAAACAGAGGTACCAAAAATTGTATATCAGTGTTATTGAAAAAAATAATAAAGCTCTAATTTTTATTGTTTTCTGCTTATTTTTTGCTTAAATTGTTCTTTATTTCCTAGTTTTATAAGACAAAAAGGTTGACTTATTGATTTTAGATATTTTTATTTTCTAATGTATGCATTCAATGCTATAAATTTCCACTGAAACAATGTTTCTGCTTTATCCCATCAATTTGTATGAGTTATATTTCATTTTCATTTAATTCAAATGTCTTAATTTCTCTTGAGATTTCTTCATTGGCTTGCATGTTATTTAAAAATGTTTCATTTAATTTCTAAATATTTGAGAATTTCCCGGCTATGTTTCTGATTTCTAATTTAATTGTATTTTGGTCTGTAAACATGATTCGCATGATTTCTATTCTTTTAAATTTGTTAAGGTGTGTTATATCATCACAAGTTTTTTTATTTTGTTTTTATTTTAAATACTTTATTTATTTATTTGTCAGAGAGAGAGAGAGAGAAAGTGCACAAGCAGGGGGAGCGGCAGGCAGAGGGAGAAGCAGGTTCCCCGCTGAGCAAGGAGCCGGATGTGGGGCTTGATCCCAGGACCCCAGGATCATGACCTGAACTGAAGGCAGACGCTTAACTGACTGAGCCACCCATGCATCCCTGTATCATCACAAGTTTTATCTTGGTGAATGTTGCATGTTAAGTTTAGGAAAAAATGCATATTCTGCTGTTATTAGATGAAGTAGTTTATAAAGTCAATAGATTAAGTTGATTATTATGTTATTCATGTCATCTATATTTTAACTGACATGGGGGGGGGCAACCACAGTGGTGCAACCACTGTGGAAGATAATATGGAGGTTCCTCAAAAAATTAAGGAGGGCATGAGCTGTGATGAGCACTGGGTGTTATATGCAACTAATGAATAACTGAACTTTACATCTGAAACTAATGATGTACTATATGTTGGCTAATTGAATTAAAATTTTAAAAAGTTAAAAATAGAAATACCATATGATCTAGTAATTCTAATACTGGGCATTTACCCAAAGAAAATGAATACAATAATTCAAAAAGATATATGCACTCTGTTTATTGCAGCATTATTTACAATAGCCAAAATATGGATGCAATCCATCCCTTTACTTTCAATCTATTTGAGTCTTTTTATTTAAAGTACATTTTTTATACGTAAGATATCATTTGGTCTTATTTTTTCTTTAGCCATTCTGACACCTTGTCTTTTAATTAGTGTATTTTGACCATTAACATTAAAATGATTATTGATATAATTGGATTAGTATCCACTATGTTTGTAACTTATTTCCACTTTTGCATTTATTTTTGTTTCTTGGTTATTAATTTATACCTTTTTTTCTGGTTTTAATTGAGCTTTTGGATGAGTCCATTTTCTTCCACTCTTAGTTTGCCAATTATACTTCTTTATTTAGTTTTTTAAGGGATGCCCTACAGTTTGCACCATGCATTTATAACTAACCCAAGTCCACCTTTAATAATACTATATTGCTTCATAATATGTGGGTAACTTACAGCAAAGTATTTCCATTCGCTGCCCATTCTTCATAATATTACTGGCTTTTATTTTACTTATTCATATACTATAATCACCTAATATATTGTTGCTGTTATCACTTTGAGTAGTTATCTATTAGATAAGATAGGAATAAGAAAAATAAAGATTTCATTTTGCCTTCATTTATTCCTTCTCTGGTACTCTTCTTAAGTTGATCAAAGTTACTGACCTATATCACTTTCCTTCCTCTGTGAAGAACACCTTTTTTTTTTTTTTATGTTCAGTAAGCCAGCATATAGTACATCATAAATTTTTGATATAGTGTTCAACATCTTTTAACATTTCTTTCAAGCCAGTTTTATTGGCAGCAAATTCACTGTTTTGTTTGTCTAAGAAAGTTCTTCTGTCCACTCCACTTTTGAAGGACAGTTTAACTGGATACAAAAAATTTTAAGTTGGAAGTTCAACAAGTTGGAGATTCAACAAATGATGCTGGAAAAATTGGACATACATACCAAAAAAATCTCTATATACAGATCTTTCACTTGACATAAGAATTCCTGGAAAATGGACACTAGACCTAAATGTAAAATGCAGAACTATACAACCTTTGTAAGATAATATAGAAAATCTAGATGATCTTGAGATTCATGATGACTTTTAAAATATAAATAAAGCACAGTCTGTGAAAGAAATACTGGATAATTGAACTTTATTAAAATGAATACATTCTGCTCTGTAAAGACTACGTTAGGAGAATGAAAAGACAAGCCATGAAATGGGAGAAAATACTTGCAAACCACATATCTGATGAAGCACTTATATTCAAAATATACCAAGAAATCTTTTTTTTATACCAAGAAATCTTAAAACTCAACAAAAGAAAACAAACAGCCCAATTTTAAAAATGGACAAATTATGTGAATGAATTTCTTAGCAAAAAAGATATATACATGGAAATATGCATACAAAAAGATGTTCAACATCATTTGTCATCAGAAAATGTAAATTAAAAAAAGCAATAAGATATCACATCGTATCTCTTAGAATGGCTAAAATCCTATAAAAACTGACAAGACCAATTACTGATGAGAATATGAAACCACATTCATTAATGGTGGGAATGTAAATAGTACAGTCACCTGGCAGTTTCTTACAAACATAAACATAGACTTACCGTGTGGTAGAGTAATAACACTTTGTTTTAACCCCCTCCTACTCATCCCAGGTTGTGGGAGGGATTTCTGCCCTAGGAATATAGGAATGACCAAACATATGATGCCCAACATTGTCATGAAATTGGCAATAGTTTATTAATCACATATAACATCTGCCTAGGAGAATTTGCCACCGTGTGCCATTCTAGGCCACGTGGGATTATTTTGGAGGCAAATTGTGTTCTCTCAAAATTTCTATTTGAAGCCCTAAGCCCTAGTACCTCAGAATGTGACTGTACATGGAGATAAGTCCTTTAAAGCAGTTATTAAGTTAAAATGAAACTGTTACAGTGGGTCCTAATCCAATATGACTGGTGCCTTTATAAGAAGAAAAAATTGGGACACACAGAGAGACATCAAGGTTGCATGTGCACAGGAAAAGACTACGTGAGGACACAGTAAGAAGACAAACATCTATAAGCCAAAGAGACAAGCTTCATAAGAAACCAAACCTGCTGACACTTGATCTTAGACATCCAGCCTAGAGAAGTATGAGAAAATAAATATTTGTTGTTTAAACCATTCATTCTGTGGTATTTTTTTTAACGGCAGCCCCAGCAAACTAATACAGGGGTTATACACTGAAACAAAATGAACCAACAGAGGTTATGGTTGGCAGGCCCTGTAATACCAAGAGGATGAGGTGATTGGCTTGTTTGAATTAGTCTTCAGGCTGGCAGGGAACTGAATCTTGCTACTCAGAGATAAGCAGGAACTATTCCTGGTCCACATGCTAAGGATGGTTATTTATCTAGGAGACCTTACCTGTGGAAACCAGGTGGGGAAGGGAATTTGTGGTTTGTTTATTTGAAACTCTCCCAGGTTTACCAGATGTTGAGGCAATATATAATATTGGACTTAATTTTGGCCTTATGACACAAAGTTCTATGCACTTACAGAAATCATTTGAAAACTCATATCTGCGCAAATACCTGGATGTGAATATTTATAGCACCTTTATCCATAATCACCAAAAACTTAAGCAACCAAGATGTACTTCCATAGGTGAATTAATAAAGAAACTCTAGCTCATCAATACGATGAAATACTATTCACTGACAAAAAGCAATGAATTAATCAAGTCATGCAAAGGCATGGATCTATCTGAATGCATATTGCTAAGTGAGAGAAAACAGTCTGAAAAACTACATGCTATATGTTTTCATTTATATGACGTTCTAAAAGAGACACGACTGATAAATAGATTAGTGACTGCCAGTGGTTGGAGATAGTGGGAGTTGAATAGATGAAGCAAGTGAGATATTTTAAGGTGGTAACCCTATTCTGTGTGATACTGTAACTGCTTGTACATATCACTATGCATTTGTCAAATCCCATAGAGTTTCAAAGCATAAGGAATGAACTTTAATGTATGAAAATTAAATATTTATATATATATATATATATTTAATGGGTGATGGGTATTAAGGAGGGCACTTTTTATGATGAGCACTGGGTGTTATATGTAAGAGATGAATCACTAAATTCTACTCCTGAAACCAATATTACACCATATGTTAACTAACTAGAATTTACATAAAAATTTGAAAACAAAAATATGTAGGAGAATGGGAGATCCTAGGATAGAATGAAGAATATGACAAAATTACCTAACTATATGACCTCACTAAAGAGAATGCATTGTTAATTTATGTAACTTGGGAGGAGTGGAGCTTGTGAGATTAAATTAAAAATGAACCATGCATAAGCATATACTCTTGTTGATAAAATCATTTCCCATCAATGCACAGATTACAATGCTAAAAACCATTATACAAATATGGTAGAACTGAAAGTAAATGGCTGGAGGATGGTGAGAGGTAGATTTCTTATTGGTGAAGTGGGAGGTTACAGATAAGCAAGGGGAAAAGGCTAGAATAATGCTTGTGGTTATGGATTAGAATTAGAGATATCATTATGAACATATGTTTATCTTAATATAGATGCAGATGGTTACATACAGAAATATTTATAAATGTGTGTATGTATATCAATGAATATATATCTCCTTGTTGAGTCAGCTGACTCTAAAAGCATTGGCACCCCCGTAGTAATGAACACCCCTAACACACCAAATTGAGCTTTCTAATACCATTCTGCAATAAAAGGGCCAGAGCTCCTTGGAAAATGGCTGATTCTAGGACCGAGACAAAAATATAAAAGATAAAGTATCTCATAGTGACAGAAAGTAGGGCAGTGATCACATGTACACAGGCAAACACACATACATACTGATGGGGATATGTCAAAGGGACACAGGAGCCAACTGAATAAGCTCCCACTGACCAGTCCTGGAACAATTTATGCAACACAATTAATTAAGTAGTATTAGATTATAACCCAAAATATAAAATAAATATCCATGAATCCAAAAGGATATAAATAAATTATCGAATAAATACGTACCTGTGGGAAATTGGACAAATCTGCATGCAGAATTCCAAAAAATATAGGTAGCTACTCTGTCTTCAAAAAGCTGGATCAAAAGGACTTCCTTCCAAAGAATGAGAATGGTAAGGACATTGCGGGGGGGGCGGGGGCAAGGAAAAGAAGACAAAACTGGCAAATACTGCCTCAGCAGGTGATCAAGGTTAACAGCAAGAGTTGTAAATCATAGTGCTAATACGTAATCCTGGTATTTTGAGATATGGTACTTAATCTCTGTGTTATTTCTCCCAAAACTCTGTAGCTCAGTCCAATCATCAGAAAAACACCAGAAAAATATTAAGTGAGAGATGTTCTATGAAATACTTGACCAGTACTCCTCAAAACTGTCAAAGTCATCAAAAACAAGGGAAAACAAGGAACTGTCACAGACAAGAGGAGCATCAGGAAGGTTGCTGACTAAATGTTGTATCCTGGAAGGGACGCAGAACAGTAAAAAGGCATTAGGTAGCACCAAAGGAAATCTGAATAAAGTGTGCACTTTAGTTAGTAATAATGCATCAATATTGTTTCATTAACTTTGAGAAATATTCCATACTAATATAATATATTAATATTATGGGAAATTTGGTGTGGAGTATAAACTCACCCTCTATACTATATTTACCATTTTTTGTAAATCTCAGCTTACTCTAAAATAAATCATTCACTTGAAAAAAACAAGGCAATTACCTTATATATACTGCTTTTTTTTTTGTTCTGTTAATACATTTCACTTAGTAGTTTATCATAACATTTTTCCATAATGGTAAATATTCTCCTTCAACATCATTTCTGTATTGTGTATGAAGATACGTTAAAAATCACACATAAATCTATCATAGCAATCTGCAGATTCAGTGCAATTCCTGTCGAAATCCCAATGGCATTTTTTTGCAGAAATGGAAAAATTGATCTTAAAATTCATATAAAATATCAAAGGATGTTGAATAGCCAATACAATTTTTAAAAAGAAGGACAAAGTTGGAGATTTCCCACTTCCTGACTTCAAAATATATTACAAAGCTACAGTAATCAAAACATGTGCTGGCATAAAGGCAAATAGATCCATGGACTAGACTAGAGCTGCTGGAAATAAACCCTGCATGTATGGTCAAATGGTCATCAAGTGTCTACAAGGGCAGCAAAACCAGTAAATGGGGAAAGGGCAGTCTTTTTAACAAATGGTGTTGGGAAAGTTGAGTATCCACATACAAAAAGAATGAAGTTGGGCCCTTGCCTATCACCATATACAAAAATTAACTCAAAATGGACTAATGACCCAAGTGTAAGACCTAAAACTACAAAACTTCTAGAAGAAAATATAGGGGAAAAGATTCATGACATTGGATTTGGAAATGATTCTTGGATAGGACACCAAATGTACAGGCAACAAAAGCAAAATTAGACAAATGTGAAAAGAAAATGGTACATATTTGAAAATATGATACATATTATGCATTTGTGAACATGATAATATGTCTCTTTAGAGATCTCTCTAAACATTTATATACATATGTATATATGTTTGTAAATTTATTTGGTCACTAAAATATGTTTAAGACATATTGTGTTCCCCAGCTATTTTACCATTTATTCTACAGTCACTAGTCATATCATTAGCTAGTGAAAAATTGTGTCTTATGTTAGCACAGTCATTAGTTTTAAAACTCCATATATATTATGCAGACATTTAAGCTGTTGCTTAATTTTTATGATATGACTTGTCCTTCTAGCATTACATTATTTCCCCGTATTTGAGAATTCTTTTTTGTTTGTTTGTTTTTCTTAAAGATTTTATTTATTTATTTGACAGAGAGAGAGAGAGAGACAGTGAGAGAGGGAACACAAGCAAGGGCAGAAGGAGAGGGAGAAGCAGGATTCCCGTGGAGCTGGGAGCCTGATGTGGGGCTCGATCCCAGGACCCTGGGATCATGACCTGACCTGAAGTTAGACACTTAACGACTGAGCCACCCAGGCGCCCTGAAAATTCTTTTTAATTACTAATGAGAAAGAAGAAAAATGAAAGTATATACTGAAACTACTATAACAGACCATTCAGCCTTTTTACCAGTAATATTTTTAGACAAGTGACATCAATTTACTGAAGCAAACATATTCTACATTCTTCATGTATTTATGTTATGATAAAGAAAATTAATCTTTGCAAATAGATCAATCGCTCCTTAGAAAATTAAATGCTTAATTCATTTTGTACCTTAGTTCAATTTCTTTTAGTTGCATTTAATGAATCTCCTCAATTCTTTATGTTTTAATAATCAGTTGTAACTATTTCACATCTTATTCATTGAATATAACAAGGTTAACTAGGAGTTATTATTGTGACATTGTTCATTAAATTGTTTTAAGAGATTTCAACGTTTTTCACTGAAATCTTTACTTGTAGTCATAAAAGTTGATTTTGGATTAACGCTTGCTATAAAACATTTTATATAAGTAGGATATTTTCATAATTTTTTAGGATAGTGATGTTATGAAAAACTTCTTAGTGTGTCATTTCCATCAATCTGAAGATACACTCAGCTATGATTGAATATAATATGGAATCTACAGAACATTTTAATTTTTGAAATGTTGGAGAGTATCATTAAATTCTTTCCAAATCAGAAGCTGTTTTATATTAAAAACTACAAATGTATTAAAAACAAGAGGAAAAACAAAACCAGAAAACAAAACAAAGCAAACGAAAACACCAATAGAGTCATCTTTTTGAGTGTACCGCATTGTAGAAATGACTATCCAGAAATAAGTTAAGGATTATTATTTTATTTCTCTTTGCTAGTAATTAGCCTTTGGGTTCTGTAAATCCAGATTCTCAATGGTCAGGTTATTCTAAGTCAATTTATTTGTTTCTAAAAGTCATGTTAATTGTATCTGCACAATATGTGTTTATGTCTGTGTGTGTGGGTGTGTATACTTGACTATATCAGGGATGGGAAAAGACTCAACATAGTCACTAGCTTGAGCCTAAGTTCTGATTCACACTAGCATTTAAAAACAGGGGGGAAACAGAAGTTTATTAAGAAACAAGCCTGTACAACAGAATTTGTCAACGTTACTGCTATTGACATTGTGAGGGGGTTCATTCTTGGTTGTGGGGGCTGTTCTTTGCATTGTTAGATGTTCAGCAGGGTCCCTGAATTCTACCCACCAGAACGTGGTAGCACCCCTCTCCCAGCTATGGCAACCAACAATATTTTCAGTTTCAAATATCTCCTGGTAGACAAAATCACAAATTCACAGTATTCAAGGAAGGAAGATTACTTGTCCAGCATGCTCATATTTTTGTGCTCATATTTGCCCATCTGTTCAGTCTCCTTTAGAGTTTTCTGATAATAAAAACTGAAAAGAGGCTAGCAAAAACATCTTGTAGAATGCCAGAATGCAAATAGTCCTGCTGTGAAACCCAGGTGAAAACATGGAAATTCTGTATTATTGCAGAGAGCACAGGAAAGTTTTGAACTTGAGGACTTTGGAAATCAAAACAGTTTATCACCAATGGCCCCAGTGAAGAAAGTGAAAGGCAGCAAGAGAATATAATGTCCCTTGAAGAAAGGTAAAGATGCCCAGGTAAAGTGACTCGTGCCTTGGCGCTGGTGGCAGTCCGTTAGACATCACTGGAAGACATGTTTTGTGACATTTGAACCCAAACCTCCCTACAAAGTGTATAGTATGAGAAAAGGAAAGAATAGGTAATACTTACGAGTCTTTAGTATGGCAAATGCAATGCTCTTAACCACCAGTCTAATAGAGTTTTTGTCAGAAAAGTCTAAAGGAGACAGAACCAAAGCATAAATAGAAACTAAGTAGTTTCTCAGCTTGCCTCAGTTTGTTTTCACACACAACCTCATCTTGGTCCTCTGAAAGATGCACACCCCTCTTTATCTCATCTAGCTCCCTTCATCCTTTGTTCTCCTTCCTCCCTTTCCCAGCCTGCCCCACTTCTGGCACATAAACATCTCAGGTAAGTGCAGAATGGCATCTCTCCAAAGAAATGAACATTTTGTTATTAAATCCCCAGTCATTGATTTAGTGGATATTACTTATAACAAAAACTGTTTTATCAAAGGTTCATGGTAAACACTGGAAAATCCTTAGTAAAATAACCTGAAAAGAGAGTTAAAACTAATAATCTATAACTGATCTGTTTATAAATCTTGGACATATTATGCTTCTTCTTATGCTGTAGCTGAACTACACAGGTAAGAAAATTAACTCTTTTCCACTTTGTGATCGATAATTATCAGGGTTTTTTTTTTCTTTCACAGAGAAATATCTCAAATGAAATATGATACTATATTAAAACATTTTATAGTAAAAGAAACATTCTAAATGGCCCTTCTAAAAATTTTAGTTTTCTGTATTACCTCAGACTTTAAAACAGGCTAGTGAAACTCAAGAAACTGTTAAGTAACAGCTTGAAAATTCACAGGAGAAAGATAAAATAAAATAATGAAAATATATTTGAATTGATCTCAAATTCTGAATTGAACTGGCACCTACACTACCTCTAAAGTAGTTTCAGTGTGGCTGTGGATAAGCCAGAGGCTTCTCTCAATCTACAGCTAAAGCAAGAATAGAAAAATAACAAAACAAGACAAAAGAAACTTTGGACAAGTCTCTCTTCTAATCTTTACTATGCTGATCCCAAAATAATAGTATTCACTCCAGTTTTAATTGTTAATTGCATATTAATTCTTCTCTATTAAAGACAAATAAGAAAAATAATTGACACAGACACTTCCCCAAAGGGAAAACATCTTAAATTCGATCCTAATGCAAAACACTTTATATTTAGAATTTTAGTCTTACAAGGAAACGAGTCTTTTAATTTTATTTCCTAGACAATACCAGAATGCATTCTACTATTTATTCATCAAATATTTCTGAATCTGCAATAGAACAGATCTAGTAACAGAGAATTCCAATGTATTTTCAATGAAGCAAACTAATTGTTAGGGTGTTATTTATTTTATGCAGCCTAACCCTTCCTTCTTGTCTTTAAAAAAAAAAAAGGTGTTTTTTTTAAAATTTTTAATTGAAGAGTAGTTGACATATTAAATTAGTTTCAAGTGCATGACATAGTGATTGAACAATTTTATACATTACAGAATGCTCACCATGATAAAGATTACAATATTATTGACTATATTCCTTGTGCTGTAATTTCCATCCACATGACATATTTATTTTGTAAATGGAAGTTTTACTTCTTAATCCCTTCACCCATTTTGTCCATCCTCTCCCTTCTCCTTTGATGACCACTTAAGTGTCTACCAATAGGTGAATGGACAAAGATGAAGTATAGACACAATGGAATATTACTCAGTCATCAAAAATAATGAAGTCTTATCATTTGCAATGGACCTAGAGGGTATTATGCTAAATGAAATAAGCCAGACCAGAGAAAAACAAATACCATATGATTTCATTTATATGTGGAATCTAAAAAACAACACAAATGAACAATCTTCCTTCCTGACTTTAATCATTCATTGGCTTGAGTTATAATCTCATAATCTCTGAAGCAGAATAATAAACCTTGTATGTGCATGCATGTGTGTATTTATCAAACATTTGAAGGAAGAAGTTATGCTATCTCCCTTCCCCCTCATTTATTTTTATCTCCTTAAATCTAAACATGCCCTAAATTTTATTTCCCTGTATACATACAAATTTTTACATTCTTGATCAACTTTTTCCATATGCCCCAGTGTTGTCAGTCCCCATTTTAAATTTGTCAAATGGTACAACCCAACCACAGAATATTACCTTATGCAATCCAGGCACTTTACTTCTATACTTGAGACTACATCTACAATTTTAAACACTATATCATAATATAGCCATATATACTATTTTTTTTGAACCTGAGCATTTCATCATGTTAACTCATCTTTCTTTTTTTCTTCTTTATTTATTCAATAGATGTGTATTAAAATCCTAGTATGAATCATATGTTATTCTAGAAAAGGGTGAAACATCACTGTCCTTTTCCAGTAGTTATGGTAAAGAGAGAAGATTAGAAACCAAACTATTGTAAAATAAGAAAAAAATATATTATAATTAAGGTATGGGCAAAGTTCAGCAGTAGCGTAAGAGGAGGCATCTGGTGTATCTATAGTGGAGAGTAAAACTAGAAAGGCCTGGAGACTTGGAGGCTTATTGCACACATCAGTTAAAGGCTGATGAAGGGCTGAGGGTGTGTAATGACAATGTGGATGAAGAAGAGAGAGTAGAGGCATTGTAGTAGGATGAAGAGAATTTGGTGGTCATTAATTTTTGTGGGGGATAAAGAAGAGGTAAGAAGTAACGATTTCTCCAAGTTTCTGGTCAACATAGTAAAAGAGAGTGAAGAGGGGACAAAACGGGATGCTCAGGAAAACATTTGATACATGTTGCCTTAGAGGGAAGCAAGGCTACTTAAAGAGACCCCGGAGATATATCTTTAGTATTGAGCACTCTTGTTGCAAGTGAAGAGGGCTGTGCTTATGGGGCCTAGGAAGACAGGTTCCATAAATGAATCCCAGGGAACTGAGGAGGGACTTGGCTTAGGATAGAACCTGCTCTGTAAGCACCATCAGACTCTCCTTCCCACCTTTTCTCCACCTCTTCAGATGCCAGTTTTGTTTTTATTTTTGTTTGTTTGTTTAATTTTTCTTTTAGAATGACATTTCCCTGTCATTGAAACAACTTATACAGTTTGGGGATCAGCTTCTGCTATGGAAGTCCCAAGGAACAATTCTGCTTGACCTCACTTGAGTCACATGTTCATTCTTCCACCAAAGTAGCCAGTCATAGGCTGGCCGGGTGCTACATATGACCCAACCTGGTTTGGATGCTTCAATTTTGACCAATCTCTGTAACATATGAGGTTAATACTTCATTTAATACTTAAATAGATTTCAGCTTCCATTCCATTGGCATGACTAGAATGGGGGTCTTATAGATCTCTGAAAAATGAGGAAAACTATATCTCAAAAAAGTGTTATGTGCTAAACAGTCAAATGAATGTATGTTCATGGCATAAACAAAACCCAGGTGGGCAAATAGAAAGTCCTATTGAAGGCTTTCTTGGGCAGAGCAGATGCCTACACTCACTCCTAACAGTCAAGTCCAGGTTAAACAGGCAGTGGACTAAATGGAATCAGTGGGTGGAGTTCAGTTTAGGAAGAAAAATATAAAGTGATGTGTCTGATGTCCTGGCACTGTAAAAAGTTAAGGAATGTCAGATTTAAGGTGAATATAATAAAAAACTGTGGTTGGAATTGAAAATGAGTCATCTTATAAAGGATCTTGTATCCTACCTTAAATATACCAATTTTACACTGTAAGTAGTTGGCCTCAAAATGTTTTGATCATTCACCTCTGTATGTAAAAATTTCCATGCACAAACCACCATCATAAATATATGTATTATTTATAAGGAAATATATGTATAGTTTTTACTACTCTAGGACATAATACATTATAAAAACACACAAATAGAAAAATATAATGAAGGGGTGCCTGGGTAGCTCAGTGGGTTAAGGGGCTGCCTTCAGCTAAGGTCATGATCCTTAGCTGGAGTCCTGGGTCAAGCCCCACGTTGTGTTGGGCTCCCTGCTCAGCAGGGATTCTGCTTCTTCCTTTCCCTCTGTCCCTCCCCCCACTCATGCTCTCTCTTTCACTCACTCACTCACTCTCAATCTCTCAAATACATAAATAAAATCTTAAAAAAAGGAAAAATATAATGAAATAAAGATGAATTAAATATTTCAAATAATTATTTCACTTTTAAATATTATTAATAATGTTTTTTTTAAAGTCTTGCTAATCATGATGGCTTTGTGTTATTACCTTCTTTTTCAAGGCACAATATATATTTAGGTAACATCTATCATTAACAATAAAGGATATAAATCATATTTCATATGGCCTTTTTAATCATTCTACATTTTTCTGATCAAAATAATTTTACCATTTTTCTGATCTTACTGATCAGATTAGGCTATTAAGGATTTTACCTATTTTAGTGGCTTAAAAAGAGATTTATCACACACAAGACAATTTTTTATTGTTTGGTAATTCTCACACTGTATTCTTTATTTCCAATTGTGGTTTCTTTGCAGGAAATTGCATCAATTTCTTATCTATTTAGTCATAGTAACCTTAGTCAAAACTAAATGTAATAAAAAAATCTACCTAGTTTATGTAATCTGAACTATAAAGCAATGAGCTGAAAATAATTAAATATCTGAAAACAACACCATTTAACATTTTTCGGAGCTCTTACCCTAGCTCTAGTTTATTCCATATAATCCATGTGACACTTGGTTGTCTGATATATGGACCAAGAAAGCATGTTTCTGCCAATGTAGATATTATTAATGAGCAATCTCTTTATTAGTTTTATAAAAATATATATAAATATTATAATATTTTTCACAACTGTATAAATCATCTTGGGCATTATTATGGGCTAAATGTTTATGTCCTCCTCCAATTCATATATTGGAATCCTAACTCCCAATGTGATGGTATTAGAAGGGGGACTCTTGGGAAATGATTAGGTCGTGAGGGTAAAACCGTCATGAATGGGAGTAGTGCCCTTATAAAAGAGCCCCAGAGGGTTTTCTTGTCCTTTTCACCATATGAGGACACAGCCAGAAGACAAAACCAGGAAGTAAGCCTCATCTTGCTGGTGCCTTTGCCTTTTCAGCCTCTAGACTTGTGTGAAATAAATACTTGTTGTTTAAGCCATCCAGCCTTGTTTTGTCACAGCAGCCTGAATGGACTAATAGAGGCATGCATCTAAATGCTAGATAGAGAAAAGGTATTGTTAAATTTTTCTTTCAGAAAAATGTTTCTGGTTATAGTATGGAGAATTCTGAGGCTAGAGAAGGAGGCTATCTCATATGGAGAATAGTGAGGACTTGAGCAAAGTCAGTGACTGAAAGGATTGAGAAATAGAATGGACTGCTGGAGATATTAATGGTCTGACCAGATATGGTTACTGGTTGGATGTCAGGCTGAGAAAAACAGAGATGTCGAGGATGGCTTCTAGGTAGATCATTAGGCCAACTGCATGGTGATGGCGGCATTCACTGAGATGAAAAATAGAAAAAGGAGATAGAATCTTAATAAAGTTAACAGGGTTTCCAGTCTGACCCGTAAGGACTGTAGAATTTGCCATTCTGTCCTAACAACAAGCAAAAGCCTGAACAAACTGAAAAATCAACAACCCCTCTTAGATCTGTCAAAGAAGTGAGGTCACGGGTCAAACTGCTACTTCAAAAACTAGAGAGATAAAACTTACCAGAGCAGAAACCTCCATAGCAATCAGTGCCAGGGTAGGAAAACCTGACATGTAACTGAGGCTTTTTGGAGGCTCACAATGGACAAGTCTAAGAGTTAAAAACTTCAGGGGGCCTAGTCATAAGAGGGTGTCATATTTCTGTGAGTTTTACCTCCAAGATATCTGCCAGCTTCTCACAGTGAATATCCGAGAAAAGTCCCTTCAGGCCTCTGGAAGCAGGAGGGAAAAAGTAACTGTTCTGTCTTCTTGACAATACCTGACCTTGGGAGAAACTCAGAGCCTAACCTGCTGGAGTTTTACCAGAGCCTAATTTAACCTACTAGTAGGGAAATACCCATCTCTAGCCTCCTCTAGGGTTCCTGCCCCTATTAAAGTGGGGGAGAACTGAGAAGCACCGGTGAGGTTCACATTGCTTGGCACAGGCTTACCTAAAGACAGATCTAATAAAAAACTATAGAACGCTTCTCCTCCCCCAAGCCTCACATTAGCAAATGCCCATTTATAGGAGTTTTTTTTTTTTTTTTTTTTACTGGACACAGCCTGTCCGGATTTCAAAAAAAAAAAAAAAAAATTACAAGGCATCCTAAAAGGCAAAAAATACAGTTGGAAGCGACCAAAGAAACGTTAGAACCAGAGTCAGATATGACTGGGGTATTTAAAACAACAATGATGAATATGTTAAGAGCTGTAATGGAAAAATAGTAGACAACACATAAGAACAGATGGAAAATGTAATGGAAAGATGGCAATTCTAAGAAAGAATCAAAAAGAAATACTAAATATCAAAAGCACTATAACAGATACAAAGAATGCCTTTGATGGGCTCATTAATAAAATTAATAAATTCAGTTTGAGGTTTGTTCAATTTAAAGTGCCTGCGAGATGTAGAAGTGAAGAAATTTAGTTGTCACAGGTGTAGCTCAGGAAAGAAGTCCAAACTAGAAAATAAATGTAGAAGTTATCTAAGCACAAACAGCGATTAGAAAAATACGCCAAGATTAAAAAGCACAGGGAGAGTATTAGAACAATGGTTCATAAACTTTATTGAGTCACCTTCTGACTTTAAAATTCTGGATCTCCTCTTCAGAAATATATGTGTATATATATATATATATATGGTATTAAAGGTATAGCTTCAGGAGTTTCATTGGCTCCTTAAAGCCCAATTCAGGATCATAGTTTAAACACCTCTGATTTACAGCAAAAAGACTTGACACCAGATTCCTGAGAGAGACATGAAATTTATAGTCCTGATGAGCTTCATCATTTAAGAAAAAGAGGTGCTTACAAAAACTTGTAAATAAAGGAATGAGAGTCTTTTAAGAAGGTAGTTGAATTGAATTGTATCAAAAGTTGAACAAAGACATGTAAATGTACACATAAACATATATTCTTATATATTTATGCATATATGTATACAATATGTATTCAAATTTTGATGTATGTATATCTGTATGGGTGTGGGTATGTTTGTGTGGTGTGTGTGCTTAGCCTAAAAACACTGCATACCAGAGGAGTAATTGATGGAGTAAGATGGACTCTACTGGGGCTGTGGATTTAAAGAAAATGAAGAAGGGCTGGAAGAATTGCTGAGGGGAATGGGAAATAAGCCAGATAAGAAAAATGCACTAGGATTGCCAAGCAGTTGTGGTTACCTCTGAGTTTGGATACCATAAATTTGCTATGGTACTAATCTGCAAGATCATCTGGTTTTCTCCAGTGGTACCCAATAACATGGATGCAGGTTCAGAAGCAGAGGAGGCAGATGGCTGGATTAATCCAGTGTTTCTCAAAAGGTAAAAAAGAGGAGAATATCAGAATCATCTGGGAAACTTTTGAAACTGCGTGTGTCTGTAACTCAGGATGAGAAAAATAATTTTTGCAATAAAGTGCCAGTGACTGTTGAATGGATAGAGAAAGAGAAAAGCTAGAAAAGGCTTGTGCTAATGTCACAAAGTTGGTAAAATAGAAGAGGTAGAATGAGTGGAATGAAAGAACAGTTTATTACTGAGTTTGTGATAATAAAATGATTAAATTAGTTTCAAACATCTTCAACAATATAAAATGTAGTGGAAAATCAGATGCTTTTAGATGATAAAAATGGATGTGGAAAATAAATTGGTTATGTAGAACAATCAGATCAATCAAATAGTTTCTTTAGAGGCAACATCATGCAATGTCTAACCATGAGCTGGAGCCATTCTGGCTGTTTAGTTCTCAACTAGGTCTGTCTGTGGGACTCCAGCAAGTTACCTTGCCTTGTTCTGTCTGGTTTCCTTGTCCTAAAATGCATATGTCTGTTGTGATACTTAAGTGAGTTAATATATTTAAAACATTTAGCAACATACCTGATACCTAGTGCACACTTGAAAGATGTTAGCTATTATGATGACTAACTCTCAGTATTACCATTGTTATACCGATGGGACTCCAACTAACAAGAATTCTCACTTGATGGAAAAATGTGTGTTTTTGTGTTTTTAAAATAAAAGCTGAAATCTACACAGAATTATCCATACAGATCAGCATTTCCTCAAATGTTTACATTGCAATCAACTTGTAAAATAGATTACTGATAGGTTTATCTCCCAGTCTTTACGTCCAACAAGCTGTTAACTATACTTATCATTTCACATCAAGTAAATCAGATCCTTCAAACTTGAGTCTGCATAGCATTCTCATCTTGCTGCATTATGACATATATCAACCATGGTTCTCCTTTATTGCCTTCATGTCATCCTTCACATAATCCCATGACAGTAGGCTGTAAGAATTGTTTTCTGAATGAAATGGGTTTTCTATTTGGAAATTAGAAAGCAAAGAAATCTTTGCTAAAATATGTCGCAGAGAATGAGACACAAGATGCATGATTTTCCACCTCATTTGGGTCTGGCTAATTCTACTACATACCTATGTCTCTTGTGTCTGTTAAAACATAAATCTCATTTTCTTGGTCTCCCTACCGAGCCATTTTAGAAATTCAAATTTATCGACCTAAATAATCATTATCTATGATATTTATTCTCTGGTACTCCTGATAAGTTTCTGAATATTGACCATGTGTGAGGGCGATAACAATGAAGTGGTGCAGCTATATGGAAGCCTAAGCACATTCACAAAAAAATCAAAAACAAACAAACAGAAATTTATTTTCATGCTTTTCACTTTATTTTCCTTGTTTCTGACCTTGTACCATATGTTATATTTCTGAATAGTAGGGAAAAAAACGGGATGCCTACACAACCTATTGGATAAATGTAAATAAGGATTTATCATCTTACTTTAAACTTCCGGGGAACGAGAAAGCAGAGGACCTGGCAGCATGCAAGGTATTCCATATGGCCCACGTTGTAAAAAGCCAGAGCTGAAAAATCAGTCTTTGTGATCCAGACAATAAGCAAAAAAAGAGATGAATGGTTTGATTCAAATGAAATTATTTCATCCCCCATTTCTCTTGTTCTCATCTTTACATTGATCTTTTCTCTCCTGTTCCACAGAATTATAACCCTATAATATTTTGAAAATATATTTTAGTTTTCACTTAATCAAGGGAAGCCTGATTCTCAGTAATTCAACACCTATTTGTTTGAAGAATAAAACCTTAAAATGTTTTTTGTTTTATTACAACCTCCTCTCTTGTTTGATAATTTTTCTATTAACTTGTAAATGATAATGATTTACAGTGATGCTTTTACAAAAGAGACTTAGAAACAATTCCTTTAGAATTTCAAATGAAAAATGGCATTGTTGAACTGGAGCATTTGTCCATTTCTTTTGGTATCTGATCCACAAGATATACATACACCAATAAACCCAGAGACAAAAACTGTGAGTTTCTAGTAGAATTTCAGAATCTGACCTGAGGTCACACTGTAATTAGTCAATATTCTGACTTTCATGAAATATCTGAGTCATAAAAAAATAGAAATAAGCAATATTAGATATTTTTGAGAAATGGTTTTGATAGTTACTTCATTTCTCCTGATGTAAATTTAAAAAGATGAGTGTAGTTTTGTAAGTCTCTCATGAATAAATAAATAAAATCTTTAAAAAAATAAAATAAAATAAAATAAAATAAAATAAAATAAAATAAAAAAACTAGCATTTAATAAGAGGACCTGGAGCCCTTTGGCCAGTCAGGGCTGCCATGGCTGTTGAGAGGAGAAATAAGTTTCATACACCAGGATGGAGTGTGTTCCTGTACAGATATGCCACCATGAAGTCTAGATGCAGATTTCTAGATAGTGATCAACACCCACCAAAGAACCCTCATTTTCATATATAAAAATATTATAAACAAACAAAGCATAAGGTGATATAAAACTTGTATTTCAGCTTGAGGCCAAAGAAAAAATATTCTCTAACTATGTGGCTAATTGTGGTGGATTACCTGTGAAAATGACCATTCCTATAAGCACATGCTTCTTCCATTACCAAGGAAGTCTATTTTTTCTCCCATTTATTTTCTCAAACCATGTGACTTTTTTGAGTAAAATGTGATGATCTGGGACTTCTGAACTTATGCCTTAGGAGACCTTAAGTTTCTGATTTCACTCTAGGAAGGAAATTGCCAGGTTAAGAATTCCGACTACACTGCTTCAGAAAACAGCTACACATAGAAAGAGAGAAGCTGAAGGTTAAGAAAGCACAAAGGGAAAGAAAGGGGCCCCCAGATGTTCCAACACCCACAGTGATCTATCAGATGAGTGAGTGAAGCCATCTCACAGCTTCCGGCTACCTCGGCGAACACCACATGAAGGAAAGGTAAGCTGCACCACTGAGTCCTGCCCAAATTGTAGAACAAATAAATGGATGTTGTCAAAAGCTAAAAAGTCTTAAGATGGTCCTTTTACATGGGAGTGTACATCCAAAAAAAAAAAAATATTACTATATTATTTTTCTGGTTTTACTTACTTAAGCTTCCAGATAAATTTTAGTCTTAGCTCTGAAGTTTTGCATACTATCTCTTAGTATTTTGCTTGGAATTGCACAAAATGTATAAATTATTTTGGAAGAAAGTGATATCTTCATAATGCTCTTAGAGATTTTCCAGAGGAGAGTTTGAACTCTCCTGTTTTGGAAAGAAAGGAGGGTCTAATTAGTTTTGCCTTTTTTGCCCCTGTGTATGCCTTTTGTCTTTGGACAATACAGTTAGTATCTGGCTGGTGAGAGGGAAGAGAGATCAGAATTTATATCTCCTGATGTTAATAAGATCTGGAGGCAAGATTTAAAAAAAAAAAAAAAAAAGGACTCCACAAAGAAGGAACTCCAAGAATATGTAAAAGGATTCTTCCTAGTCCTTGGCCAACTCCTAAGCTATGAATGCACAAGATGACATAAAAAGAACATCTGGTGAGATGTGGGAGCTGAACACCAGTTCAAGAGTTTCTACAGAGCTGAAGAGATGTAGTTCTGGCTAAGTCATAGTAGAGAGACCTCATTAACTCCTCAGGTGATTTATTTAAAAGCAAGAAAGGGCATACACAGTAGCAATGAAGGAAAAACTAAATTAGACCCTCCTTACTAAAACGTTAAACCAAGTCTTAGCCAAAGTAAGTAAGCTGCCAATAATTTAATTGCTGGATGAACAAAACACAATATGTGATGTGCAAAAATAACAGACTCCAAAACCCCTACAACATATCATGCAAAATACTCAGTATGTTTATTTTTTTCAAAATATGTTTAAAACTTACTAGCTGGGTGGAGAAGCAGAAACAATTGGTCGATGATTAAAAAATAAACTAGCCATTAGATGCAGATGGAGAATAATTTAATACTGAAGTCAACAGACAAGAACTTCAAAATAATAACAACTGCTTTGTTTTTAAATACAGAAGATATGGATAAAATGAATGAAATAATGGAGTATTCAATGGATATCTAAAATCTACACAAAATAAATATACATTCCAGGAATTCAAATAAACTATATCAAATTAAACAGTGATTATATGAATTTAACAGCAGACTAGAACACAAGACTCATAAAGCCAAAAACTAGTTAAGAGAAGGGGCGCCTGAGTGGCTCAGTTGGTTAAGCGACTGCCTTCGCCTCAGGTCATGATCCTGGAGTCCCGGGATTGAGTCCTGCATCGGGCTCCCTGCTCGGCGGGGAGTCTGCTTCTCCCTCTGACCCTCCTCCCTCTCATGCTCTCTGTCTCAAATAAATAAATAAAATCTTTAAAAAAAAAAAAAACTAGTTAAGAGAAAAAAACTCTACAGAGAGAAAAATTATTTTTTAAGAAAGAACAGAAATAAAAGAAATGTGGTATGGCATCAATAAGCTTAACCTACATGTAATTGTAATACCAGAAGAAGAGGAGAATGACATGGATGTAATTTTTTTTTTTTTAAAGAATGATAGCGTTTTTCTTGATAAAAGTAAAAACTCATGAATTTAAAAGTTAAGCAAAAGTCAAGCGGATAAAGAATACAGCTTCTAACTAAATCATAATGAAACAATCTTAAAAATAACCAGAGAAAGAAAAGTTGGTCTTCTTTCTGGATGGCTCGGTCGGTTAACTGTCTGACTTCAGCTCAGGTCATGATCTCAGGGTCCTGGGACGGAGCCCCACATCAGGTTCCCTGATCAATGGGAAGTCTGCTTATCCCTCTTCCCCTCTCCCTGTTCATGCTCTCTCTCTCTCAAATAAATAAAGTCTTAAAAAAAAAAAAAGAACCAGAGAAAGAAGATATTTCTTGCAGTAAAAAAATAATATTTGATCTCTCGGCAGAAATTACAGAAATCACGTGGGGACTGGCTGGCTTAGTCAGTACAGCATGTGACTCTTGATCTCAGGGTCAGGAGTTCAAGCCCCACACTGGGAGTGGAGCCTACTTTACAAAAAAAAAAAAAAATATATATATATATATATATATATATATATACACACACACATATATATATTTCTGACATATATACATATATATATATCAGAAAATATTAAAATGTATTCTTAATGTATGGAGAAAAAACAAAATGCCAACCTAGATTTTTATACTCAGGAACAATAATCTTCCAAAATGAAATTAAATGCAAGTGTTTTTAGATATCGAAAAAAAGTCCTAGTGAAAAAATGGCCAACACATCTGAACTACAGGAATTATTAAAGAAAATTATTCAGCCCTAAGGGAAATGATCACAATGGAAGAAAGAGTAAGAAGAAATAAACAGCTCCAGAAAGAGTAAATACAAAAGCAATTGTAAAAGACTACTGATTATTTAAAGTTACAAAAAAGATAATACATTTTAGATTTTTATCAGAATTAAAAGTAAAGTACATGGCAACAGTAGAAAAAAGGCAAGAATAGGATAAATTAACTGTTAAAAGATTCTTGCATTGTTATGGATATGTAACTCTACTAATTTGAGGCAGACTGTAATAAGTTAAGGATGTATTAATTTCTAGGGGTAACCAATAAAAGAATACTAAGAATCACAAAAATGTGAGTAAAAATGAAAAGTGGAATAATAAAAAAGTGCTTGTTCAGGCAACAGTAATTAGATAAGGAAGAATAAAGAAAAATAAAACCTAGATGAAACATATACAAAACTAGTATCAAGGTGATTACTTAAACCCTAATATATTAGTGATTCTAAAAATTCTCAATTTTATGCTGTTTACAAGAAACATGCTTTATAAATCATCTAGAGGTTAAAAGTAAAATTACAGGAAAATATGCCATGCAAATACTACTCAAAATAAAAATTGGAGTAGCCATGTTAACATCAGGGGAAAAAGACCTTACATCAAAGAGTATTTTTAATGATAAAAAGGGACATTTTATAATGATTAAAAAAAGTCAGTTTAACAAAAAGATGTAACAAACAAAACCCACTAAAGTAAACACATACCTGTTCTATTTTCTAGAAATTCTACTCCTAGTTATATGCAATACAGGAGAATTGGGTGCATATGTCCAACAAAATATGCATATGAAAACAATCATAGCAATTCTATTCTTATAATAGAAAATGGGACACTACTCAAATTGAAATACATTAATATAATGCAATATTATAAAGCCACAAAAATATGAACTACTGACATATCTACTAACATAGATGCTTCTCAAAAATATTACATTAAGCAAACAAAGCCAGTCACAAAACAGTATAGATATCATGATATAGACGAGTGGTTCTACCCTTCATGGGAAACATGGGGGTGTTTAACCAATGCACATGACTGTGACTTTCATCTCAAATGATGAAGCCATGAAGTTTCTTCACTGCAGATCTTGCGAGCCCCATGTTTACCTGATAAAAAATTCTCATTCGCTTCAGTCATTATCTGAAGACCCTGGGAGAGTTCCCTGAATTGTCCCTTTTAGCGAATCACAACTGAATTTATCCAAATGAGTTGAGAATAAGAAGTAATTTATCCTCTAAAAACTGTTATTTTATCTAACCAAAGATTTGCAAATAAATCTCTCAATAAGTTTAGTCTGGGTGATAAAAAAGTTAAAACCTATTTAACCTGAAGAAGTTCTACAGGACACTTTGTAGGACACTTTCTAAACAACACTGTTTTTTCCTCCAATATAATTTAATTTTTTTATTTATTTTTATTTTTTTCTTCTAATATAATTTTAGACAAAGGATTTCCTGCCTTTTCTTTAATGTTTCAAGATCCCAGAGACTGCAATTAATTTTATCCTGAGATACTGTTCAATATTAATTGAATTCTTTCAAGTGAATATGTGCTATTAAGAAATGGTCTTTCCTAGATTAATGTAGTTCTTTGATTTGAAAATGACTCAGTCAATATGCTTAAAAATTTATGAAGATTAACCTTCCCTTATTTCTTTGTTTTCATTGTTTTTTTTTTTTAATGCACGATTAACCCAAAGACAGATGCTAATTAACAGATGACATTATACTTTGACTTCATTTATTACATGAGCCATTTATATCAATTCAAGAGGAGTGGAGAGATGGATTGAGGAGTTTTCCTGTTTTGAAATGTAAAGACTCTTACCGTTGTGTTTTGTGTTTAGATTTCATTACCATTCTACTTTATTTGCTTAGTCATTTATACTATTTAGTATCAGTTTTCCTTTTGATGAAGCAATAAAAAGTCATGTAATGCGGTAATAGTAATTTAATGACTAACTACAAGCTTTTAAAATCCCAAGAAATTTGTGTGACAGATTTATAGTTGATATATTACTTCAACTAAATTTCTTCCTGTAGGCACTTTTGTAACAACAAAATTGGGTTCCCTTAAGCATCACCATCTCTAACATGAAGAATTAGTAACATATTGTGTTTTCAGAATACATTTTTTATTATGATGATTTCTAATCATATAAACACAAGCATAAACACATATTTTTTCCCTTAAAATACATTTTGTTCCACCACACTACCACCGGATTATTCATTTACTTCTTCTCTGGATGTCATGTATAAATGCTTTTCTGCAACATGTTGATTACAGAGGATACTAACTCGAAAAAATGCCCCCTCGGGCAACACTGACAGAGCAATGGGAGCCCCACAGCACCAGAGAAACCAACCAGACCAAAATCATACCACAAAAAATCCAAAACTTTGTCTTTAGAACAGCAACAAAAGCAGGCAGGATCTACATGTTAAATCTAAAGAGGATGACTGCCTGTGCGGGGAATGGCCAGCAATCCCTGTACCAAGGCATGAAAGATGACTCCAGACTTTGCCGTGAAAGAGAGAAGAAGGCAAGGGGGTCAATGCTCAGAGATGAAGACCCTTTTTTCTTCTTTGCTCCCACTTTTATTGGTCCTTCAGGATAATCACAAATCTTTATCACTGTTTCTGAAGTGCCTGATGTGATGTGTGACAAGGGGTCTTACAGGAACTAGGAGGATCCCTTTCCAGGAAAGATACGATATGCTAATCTATGTGCTCCAGGAGTTCTGCTAAACATAGCCTCAGGAACAATGCACACATCTCTTAGATCACAGGGCAGCTGTTTGGCTAAGGAAGCATCCAGGAAGGCAACTCCCCGTGGCATTCCAATGGCAGAGTGGTCAAGCAGGCCTCGGCCCTTCTCCGAAAACCTCCCTGCCCTCAGCGGCCCCCATGTTACATTTTAGCAAGCCAGGTATTATGGCTGATTTCATGCTCTACATTAACTCCAACATGCCTGAAAAAATAACACACTTAGAAAGGGTTCTGAATATCCAATCTGAGTAGATAAAATATCCAGGAAACAATAAGACATTTTACAAAGTTCTTACAAAACTAAAACTACTCTTACCATATGATCCAACAATCACAATCCTAGTTATTTACTCAAAGAAGTTGAAAATTTATGTCCACGCAAAAACCTAAGCAACTTTATTCATAATTGCCAACTTTATTCATAGCAACTCTATACATAATTGTCAAAACTTGGAAAAAACCAAGATGTCCTTCAATAAGTGAATGAGTAAGTAAACCGTGCACCATCTTAAGCAATGGAATATTATTCAGAGCTAAAAAAAAAAAAAAAAAAATGAGCTATCAAGCCATAAAAAGACATGGAGGAACCTCAAGTTATTGCTAAGTGAATTAAGCCAATATAAGAAGGCTACAAACCATATAATTCCAACTCTAAAACATTCTGGAAAAAGCGAAATTATGAAGACAGTGAAAAGATGAATGGTTGCCAGGGGATGAGGGGGGAAAGAGATGAATAGACAGAACACAGAGAATTTTTAAGACAGTAAAAATGCTATCTATGATACCATAATGATGGATACACGTCATTATAAATTTTCAATCCGTAGAATATGTACCACCAAAGTGAAACTTAATGTACACTCTGGACTTTGGGTGATACTGATGCGTCAATATAGTTACATCAGTTGTAAGAAATGTAACACTCTGATGCGGGATGTGAATAATGGGGGAGGTTATGCATGTGTGTGGGCAGAGGATAGTTGAGAAATCTCTACCCTGTCCCTCAATTTTGTTCTGAATCTTTCAATGTTCTAAAAAGATTAAGTCCACAGGGCGCCTGGGTCGCTCAGTCATTAAGCGTCTGCCTTCGGCTCAGGTCGTTATCCCAGGGTCCTGTGATCAAGCCCCACGTCTGGTGCCCTGCTCGACGAGAAGCCTGCTTCTCCCTCTCCCACTCCCCCTGCTTGTATTCGCTCTCTCGCTGTGTCTCTGTCAAATAAATAAAATCTTAAATAAATAAATAAAGTCCACGTAAAACTGAAATAAATTGCATTTATATATTGTGATGACGATGATTACAGATGGTGTATAACTAGCACATATTGAGGCTTGAATAAATAGGGTTGTTATTATCAGTATTAAAAGTGACTAAATAATAATTGATGTATTAGAGCACCAAAGACAGATTTGCCCACTACTCTTGACCCTCACTGGGGACGTTTGGCTATGTCTAGAGACATTTCTGACTATTGCAACTAAGGGGTACTACTGATATTTACTGAGTAAAACCCAGGGATGCTTCTAAACATCCTATAATACATAATAAAACCACTTCTTACACCCTAAAAATTATCTAACTGGCCTCAAATGTCACAAGTACTAAGTTAGTGAAGCCATATGTTTTTTAAATGTAAAGAAAATAGCATTTCTTCTCTCTCATCTTTTCTTTCTGTGTGTGTGTGTGAGAGAGAGAGAGAGAGAGTTCTTAGAAGGCATTTAAAGAAAAATATTAATTTGTAATTTTTTAATGACCTAAGATGTATTTCATACTTAGTTCTAGAGAGGTTGCCTAATGTGTATGAAATAATATATATAATTAAAAAAAATACAGCCAATTTCCTGTATAGCTTTCTGAGTACAATGGCTTCAGATTAAAACAAAATGGATATAAATATTTCCTTTTGAGCATTAGCAACTAGACACTGCAGCTGTATTTTGGGCTTTTATTTAAATATTTATAGTTACTTGTGAACTTTGTCATCAGCAATTTCAGAGTTTTGGGCATGTATGTAGCATCTGTATTTATAACAATAATTCAATTAATATTTCCAAATACTATAACTAATGAAGAAAAATAGTCTGTTAATATATAAAGAATATTTGAATGTAAAAAGGGCTCCTATGGTTTATAAGCAAATGATATTTCTCTAGAAAGTAATTTCTTAGTAAAAAACCCACCTGTACTTTACCAGTTAATTGTTCCTTTTACTGAGGGTTATTAAATGATAGTTCAAATTGTTGACATATGTGAAATATTCAGAAAATATATGAAGCTTAATATAAATATAAATGATCTCCACAATATTCTGCTCATGATATAAAAATATGACCATCACTTACATGTGCTTTTGCCTTCAAAATAGTTTTTTTAAAATAATAGTATGGGGCGCCTGGGTGGCTCAGTCATTAAGCATCTGCCTTCGGCTCAGGTCATGATCCCAGGGTCCTGGGATCGAGTCCCACATCGGGCTCCCTGCTCGGCAGGAAGCCTGCTTCTCACTCTCCCACTCCCCCTGCTTGTGTTCCTGCTCTCGCTATCTCTCTCTGTCAAATAAATAAATAAAATCTTTAAAATAAATAAATAAAAATAAAATAAATAAAATAAAATAATAGTATGAATTTTATTTTTACGCCATAGCATGTGAATTGCCCACACATATTCCATTCACCCTGTATTTATTAATTTATTAATTTTTAATTTCTACTTCCTTTTATTTCTATTGTTTTGAGAATGAATGCCAGATTTAGCAAATGAAAATATAGTTAAATTTGTATTTCAGAAAAACAAAAAAAAAAAATAGTGTAAGAATCACAAATATTGTATGGGGCATTCTCATAATTAAAAAAAATTATTTATCTGAAATTCAAATTTAAGTGGGCATCTTTTATTTTATATGGCAACTTTATTTTGAATTGTTCTACTAAATGCTCTCTTGTGTTCTTTCTTACTGTGATGTTTCCCTTTTCGTTTCCATTCTGTAACTTATGTTCTCTCTCCAGAACTTTTTGCTTGTAATTCCTTGATAATTATATCTTTTCCCTGCTGTTTTTCAAATGCTTAGTATATAAACCACTCCCTATGCTTAACAGATAAATGCACTCAAAAAAACTCTTCATATAAATTGTATGACTTGACTATTTATTTGGATATATTTTTGTAACTTTAGATATTGACTAGGAAATTATTTAGAGTTGTTTTGTATATATAGTGGGAGAAAATATTGACCCTGATTAGAGACAGACTTTGACCAAGCAAATATGACTTACTCTTCTTCATCTTGTAAAATAATACATATGATTTGCAGATAAATGTCTTGAGCACTGGGGTTTATATTAGGACAGAAACAATTGAAGGGTTGGAATGAAATTTTATATGCCATTATTAAATCTAGACTTCAGTCTGTGGATTATGCAAATTAATCAACACATAACTTTTTTTCCTAGATATATAATTCCTGGGATCTTTTGCTGTATTCAAAGTGTTCACAGACCAAAATTACATGAGGAGCACTGTTATGGATAGTCTTGGAAACTCCAGGATATGAACTAAAATTTTTGATAACTTGCAAATCAAATCATTTTCTACAAATAAATCTTGCATTCAGTAATGATAATTTTTATGTTAGCTACTACTTTACAGATATTTGAAAGCAAATCACTATGGTTAGAACATTGCATCTCGGGCGCCTGGGTGGCTCAGTTGGTTAAGCGACTGCCTTCGGCTCAGGTCATGATCCCAGGGTCCTGGGATCGAGTCCCGCATCGGGCTCCCGGCTCGGCGGGGAGCCTGCTTCTCCCTCTGGCCCTCCCCCCTCTCATGCTGTTTCTCTCTCGCGCGCGCTCTCAAATAAATAAATAAATAAAATCTTTAAAAAAAAAAAAAAAAAAAAGAACATTGCATCTCATACTATTTTGTCACCCACAAACTCCTTAGTGGTCTTTCAACCTATGAGTGGATTTAGGTAAATTTTAGGTAAATTACAAAAACATTTATATAAGACATAGCCATTTATTTTTCTTACCAGTGAAAAGGAAGATACTGATGGCCATATTTTACCTCAGTTTAATGAAGATAGTATTAAAAATAGGTGAATTTAGACATCAACTCATTTTTTACTGTATTTAATCTCTACTAAATTTCTACTAAAATAATACCAATTCAAAATTAAGAGTATAAAAATTATAAAAACTAATAGGATTACTATTATATGTAGGATTAAATTAGAAGCTCACAGATATAAGCTAACATTTGTTAATACTTATAAATTGAATAATTTTCTACTAATCAATCTTGTGTTTCATGATTATATTTACAATAGCTAACTTTTCCTATTACATGTTTTATATACATCATTTCACTTAAGCTTGTTAAAAATTCCTTCAAATTAGATATTAGAGAAGTCACATAGCAGAGCTGGCTATCACAAAGGCTCTTAGAAAGCTCTTCCTTTGATATGATTTAACCATTGCTCTCCTGGAATAAAGAAATAACTGGACTCAATCAATATACTATCAATTAATTAAACCTTGCAATATTTTTTTTGTGGCCTTTGTTTCATAATTGAGAATATATGTAGCTTTTTCATCACATGCTTCTTGGAAAGAGCAATTTCCCAATTATAAATTTTCACTTTCCTTTAGTTCAAATCAGATCAGGATATAAATCTTAAACTCTTATAGATGAAAATCAGTTAAGGATGAAGAAATCCTTGAACCTCTCGGAAAGCACAAACATTTCTCCAACAAGCCCTCTAATCTTATTTATGCTTTACTTACCTATACGTCATATTAGCCATGTCTTTAAGAAAACTATAATATGATTAATAGGACAAATGTTTAATTTGATTTAGGGGTCACAATGATTGAATTCTTTGAATTACAACTTAATGCAACACTGTTGTTTTGTTTCACATGTTTTTGGTTTTTGGTTTTTTTTTTTACTATCTGATAATATCTCATCTGTTCCCCAGCTGAAGATCGATATGATTCAATATCATCATAGCCTTTGGTGTTTTGGGAATTCCTTAAGTGGCTGACTTTGTTACACATAATCCATAAAAAGTTTCTGCCTGTGTAGGATACTTCTAATCTTTTAATTTAATTTAGTAGAAGCAGCCAATTGTAATACATTGAAAATTAGAATAGGATTTCAACATATTATGAATAACAACACATTTTGCTCTATATGTATTATCACATTGAATCTGTGTTCTTTTAATATATAGCATTAAGCAGAAAACAGATAATACAATATTCCCTATATTCAGAAACTTTAGCATTTCATTCACAGCATATGCTACTAATGTTTTTTAAAAACTGAAAATAAGTTAAAATCTTAGCATTGCCTCAGTCTTTTTATATATACAAGACATAGTTTCAAATTTATTTTCATATTAATCCATATAGATTAGCTAATTGCTTAAATTTTGCAAGTATTATTAAGGTCTTTATGCTTTTGACATAGGAAAATTTTTATACATGTAGTTTTTAAGACAATCCTCTTGAATTAAATTTCAAATGATTATGTTTGAGGCAGAAGGCTGTAAATCTGCACTGGTCTCATTATCTTATTCTTTGTGCCAACTAAATAAATTCCAAATGAAATTATAATGTTTCCGAACATTTTCTAACATGCCAGTTGAATCTACACTGCATCAAGTAAATTAGATGAGAGTTAAAAGTGTTCCCGGGAAGCAATATGATGAATAACGGGTAAGACATTATTTTAAACAGAACAAGAATTACGAGTTTAAGGGTAAACCACTGACCTCTATGTTAGAAAATATTGCTGAAAGTACTTTCTAAATTGACTGTTATTATTATTATTATTATTTTTACTTTTAGTCACTTTCTGCAGAAGGGTCAAATTCCTACTGACACACACCACCACCCAGTATGAAATTGCAGTCTAAATGGGTGGTCCAGACAAGCACTAACCAGTGCAAATACAACTTAGCACCTTTTACCTCCATACCATGTTGTCTCCATTGTCTTCATTTTTATATTATATGTTGCACCAAGAAAACTGTAAGCAAAAATGTATATATACACACATATACACATGTGTATATACACACATATACACATATGTGTGTATGCATATATATACTTTGTAGATAAAATAACTTGCCCTGACACAAACTTCTTGAAAAGTATTGATTCTGCTTGTGTTCCCTCTCTTGCTGTGTCTCTCTGTCAAATAAATAAATAAAATCTTAAAAAAAAAAGTATTGATTCTAAAATTGTTTTATTTACACTGAATCTATCTTTACAGCCGAGATAATGTCTGGCACTTGAAAGAATTAGATAAATACTTGCTGAGTGAATGTTGAAAAATTTATTCTGTTTTTTTTAATTTGAAAATGTGTAAAAGAGGAAATATTTTCTCTGTACAATGGGAAATTAAATGATTAACTGTGATTGACATATAATTTAGGATATTAATCTGTCATATGATATTCTGAGCAAAACATTCAAATGATGTACCTTTTCAAAGTCACCATTTTTCCCTTTTGTTATGTTGACAAGTAGAATAGAAAAAAAAAATGGGTTATATCACATTCAAAGGTAAAGTAACCATGTATTCACAGCTTCAAGATGAAGTCAACTTTTAACTGTTTATGTTAATGTAAGATATAAGAAAAATGTAGACTGTGGCAAACAGATGACAAAAATGATTTGTATCAATCTTCAGAAAGTACAAATATACACAAAGGCATATAAACAAGCAAATGTTTAGACCAAAAAAAAAAAAAAAAACTGCACTTCCTGGTTTACTGGCTTGATTCTACAGGCTTTCTCTAAAATATCTGAAAAGAGGGGCGCCTGGGTGTCTCAGTCTTAAGTGTCTGCCTTCAGCTCAGGTCATGATCCCAGTGTCTTGGGATCGAGCCCCACATTGGGCTCCCTGCTCTGTGGGAAGCCTGCTTCTCCTTCTTCCACTCCCCCTGCTTGTGTTCCCTCTCTCGCTGTGTCTCTCTCTGTCAAATAAATAAATAAAATCTTTAAAAATAAATAAATAAATAAAATAAAATATCTGAAAAGAAAAATGCGTAAAACGCTGGAGCTAATCTACTGGCAAGGAATCAGAATCGGATCATATTTCAACAATTAAATAAACTGAACAAGCAGGGATAGCCCCAAAGCAGAGCCTGCTAGCTCCTGACCCAGTATCTGCTTCCTGTCCTCTGTCCCACCAACATCTAGGTCTCCCTTCCTTCTCTGCACATAGGTGATATGAAAAAGAGTGGTTAGATGACGCTCCTGGAAAAAACCAAACAAACAAAAAAAACTTTTAAAGACTGGGGAAGCTGGCATTCTCCCTTTGCTTCTTTCTTTTCATTCTTCTTTCTGCCTGCAATTTGGATATGAAGACTGGGGCTCTAGGACCCACTTCAAAAGAATGAGGATGAGAATCCAAGGCTAAGAGTGACAGAGCAAAGTACTGGGTGAGCCAGAATGACTGTTAATATTTGGCTATTCCAAGCAGCTGGTCTTGCCTGCTTCTGTCACATTCATGCCTCTGTTTTCCAGGTCTGTGTAATTACTTCCTGAATTCAGTCTCTGATTGATACACCCAACATATCTTCAGTCAAATATATCAAAATATAAATTTTTATCTTCTCCTTTCTATCTCATTTAAATAAATTTCTCTTAACAAATGCCTGCAATCCATTGTCAGCTCAACTACATTGTTTTTTCTCACGCAAATTTGTAGTGCCATGGTTAGCTTTTCATTTCCTAGATTAATGTAAATGTGTATATTTTGTGAATACATTTTGTCCATTCTTCTTTTTAAGGTTTCTTGAATCCATTTTATGTCATTCTCATTTCTAATTTCATCATCATTATTGCTTTATATCTTATTATTATTTGTTTGGGACACTTCATTTCTTCATTCTTTTCATCGTTTGTATCTTCCTTCTTTTTTCCCTTCTTCCCTCCATTCCTTTCACGTGAATCTAGTTTTACTTAATGAATCCATTTTTAAAGTCCCAATCAGGGGTGCCTGGGTGGCTCAGATGATTAAGTTTCTGCCTTCAGCTCAGGTCATGATCCCAGGGTCCTGGGATTTAGCCCCACATCAGGCTCCAGGCTCAGCGGGGAGTCTGCTTCTCCATCTCCCTCTGCATCTCCCCCTGCTCATGCTTTCTCTCTCTCTCTCTGTATCTCTATGTCTCAAATGAATAAATAAAATCTTAAAAAAAAAAGTCCCAATCAGTTTGGAACATATATATAAACCCCAAGTTTATCAATGTCAAACCCTGTTCAAAAATACTCAATGGCTTCTTGCTACCTATCTTATATTAGGACTTCCCAGTTCTATCACCACTTTCTTAAATTGTGGTTTGAAATTAATTAATTTTTGAGGAAAACCAAAGAAAATCAGAGGCAGCAGTCAGTACTTTGGAAAATATATATATTTTTAGAGCGGTGTATTCATTTCCTAAGGCTGCTGTAACAAAGTACCACAAACTGGGTGGCTCAAAACAATACAAAAGTACTATCTCATAGATTGGGAGGGTAGAGGTCCAAAATCAAGGTGTTAGCAGGGCCACTCTCCCTCTGAAACCCATAGAAGAGAATACCTCCTGTTGTTTCCAGCTTCTGGAATCCTCGACATTTCCTGTCCTTTATATTCATGGTTCCAAACTACCTCCATGTCACATGGCTGTCTTCTCCTTGTGTCTGTGTCTTCTTCACATGGCATTCTTCTCCATGTATATGTTTGTGTCCAAATTTCCCTCTTGTAAAGATACTAGTCATGTTGGGTTAGAGACCACTCAAATGACCTCATATTAACTTGATTAAATTGAAAAGATTCTATTTCCAAGTCAGGTTATATTCATAGAAACAAAAGCTTAGGATTTTCAACATTAATTTTGGAAAGACACAATTCAACCCATTGCAAACTATATTATGCATTTATCCCTTTGAAAAACAAACACAAAATCACAGTATGTTTAAGGTTTATGCTGTGAATAGGTTTACAGCAAAATGTATAAAGAATTAAGAGTTTGCATTGGCCAAAGGGGTAAGCTATGAAATTATTAGGAATTTTGGGGCACCTGGGTGGCTCAGTTGGTTAAGCGACTGCCTTCGGCTCAGGTCATGATCCTGGAGTCCCTGGATCGAGTCCCGCATCGGGCTCCCTGCTCGGCAGGGAGCCTGCTTCTCCCTCTGACCCTCCCCCCTCTCATGTGCTCTCTCTCTCTCATTCTCTCTGTCTCAAATAAATAAATAAAATCTTTAAAAAAAATTATTAGGAATTTTTGACATTTTTCTCCTAAATAAGCAAAAGCATTTGAGTCAATGATTTTATACCTACCACTCTTCCGGCAAGGTCTTCATAGTAAATAAGTCAACAAAAATTAATCTTTTACTTTAATTTAATAGTGTTGTTAGAGTTGGAACAGTCAGAAGCAGCTTGTTTCTAATGGGTTAGAGAAACTCAGGCAGGGTGGTAGGGTGCTAAGTTCCACTGAGCATGGAGTGTTGCAGTACACAGTTCATTGGTCCAGATGATGCTTTGAAACCCAACACAATTTCAACCATTCCTTTTTAAAGAAGCTAAGTAATGAACACTAGCCATGACAGTGAAGGCACAACTCAAGGAAAGGATGAACATGCCCTCTATCATCAACCACATCTGTTTGAAGAGTAAGATCATACAAACTATGAGTGGTTTCTCAGTGGTTTCTTTTTATTAGAGGTACTGATCCTTAAGTAAACAGGCTTTTTTTTTTTCCATTTCTAAATGCTTTGTGGAAAACTCAATCAATATCACTGAAAACTGTGGACAAGCAAGGGGTGATCAGTATAGGCTAGTTAGTAATATTACTAACAAAACTGGGAAATAAATGAAAAAGCAGGGTATTTCCTGGTTAGTTATAGCAGGAGAGTATAAGGACCTTGAGACCTATGGCAGAAAAAGTGTTTGAGGAAGCTCTGAACAGTAGTAGTTACTGAAAGAATATTAAGTCTATTATATAAATTACATTGCTAGTGAGTTGGTATCTGTGACAAAGACAATGTATCATTGTGCCCCAAGAAAAGGGTAGGACACAGAAATGGGGAATGAGAAAGATAATAATTTTCACTTCATTTCCCCCACTGGAGTGCCACCACCTGGACTTGCCAATTTCCAACCTACTCTCAAAGCCATAAACTGTCACTCAGTTGTATCTGTAATTATGTGATACTATGCTTGTTTTGTTAACTATGATTTATCTTTACCATTCAATTACGAAACCCTGGACCATATTATTTGCTTACTAGTTTTGTTTGTATTTCTTTAATTTCCAAGACTCTATCATTATAGAAAATATCAATGAAGAACTATTATAGCATTTTTTTAAATCTATTTTTTATTTTGGGGGGAAAAAAAAACAAAACTTCATCTACCTTAACACTAGACAAATGTTAGAAAAAAAGAAAAACTCTTGACAAAATCATCCTTTCCCTGTTTCATTTAATATGAAGTACATAGATACTATTGTGGGTTGACTTGTGTCTCCCTCAAATTCAAGTCCTAACCCCTGGTACCTGTGAACGTGACCTTATTTAGAAATAGGGTGTTCGCAAATGCAATCAAGTTAAGATGAGGTCATACTGGATTAGAGTGAGTTCTAATGACAAGTGGACTTATAAGAAGAGGGAACTTTGGATACAGAAACATGGTAGAAAGCCATGAAGACAGAGACAGAGATAGGAATAATACATCTACAAGCTAAGGAATGCCAAAGAATGCCAACGATCTGGGGCAACAATCAGAAGCTAGAAGAAGCAAGGAAGGATGCTCCCATAGAACCTTCAGAGAAAGCATGGTTCTGTCCACATCCTGTTTTTAATCAGTTCAGGCTGCTGTAACAAAATATCATAAACTGATTGTTGTGACTTTTGTTGAATTAACGTTTGTTAAGTAGAGCTGAGGGTGTGGGATGTTGAGCCCTGATTCAACAAAGACCACAGGGAAACTAAAATAGAAAACTTAATTACTCACAGATCCTGGAGGAGGTTCACAGCATAACTCAAAGGGCCACAAAGGAAAGTCAAGGCAGGGTGCAGGTGGAGCATGTGCCTTTATTAGGATCCACCAGCGGAGTGCTTTGGGGTTCCTGGGCTAAGTTTGAATTGGTCAACACAAACCAAAAAGAGCAGGATTTTGGTAAGCTCCCTGAGGGTCTTATCTATGGGGTATAAAGAGGAAGGAGTTCAGAGGCAGGGGAGGCTGTTTATCAGCAGGTGCCCTGGGGAAGATAATAAGGAACTTACACTTACTTGTGACTCTGTGGACTGTTATCTAAAGCATACACTCCAGGGAGGGCCTGATGTCAGTTCAAGGCCCCTGCAGGCCGCTTGGCCACACAAAATAGGTGCTGAGGCAGCAATATTATGGAGTAGTTTAGGTAAACTCTCAACACATAAAATTTATTTCTCACAGGTCTGAAAGCTAGAAGTCTGAAATTAAGTGCTAGCATGGTCATTTGTGGTAAGAACCCTCTTCTGGGTTAAAGACTGATGCTTTCACATTGTATCCTCACAAGGAGAATAGAGAGAGAGGAAGCAAGTTTTCTCATGATATTTATAAGGGCACTAATCCCATTCATGAGGGCACCACCCTCATGACTTCATCTAATCCTAGTTACTTCCTAAAGGAAATAATACCATTACATTGGGTGGTGAGTCTGCGTGAACTAAAATATCAGACCATAACACTGTGATTTTAGATGTTTCTCTTTCAATACTGTAAGAGAATGAATTTTTGTTGTTTAATCCACGAAGTCAGTGGTACCTTGTTACAGCAGCCCTAGGAAACTAATAGAGACTACAACCAACCCTTCAACTAATGGTTTTGAACATCAGTGATTAGTGGGTATGAAAAATCCTTTCAGGTCTTTTGGTCAATATAAAACTACTGAAAATGGCAGGCATTACTGAAATTCTTATGTAAAATATATTAATTCAAATGCACAGTAATACTTCAACTATAAGTCATATAAATATAAATACACATATGTAATATATATTTTACATACATAAAAAAGTTATAAAAATACATATTTCTTACATATTAAGAAAAGTTTTGTCTACATGTATATGTGTGTCTCTATATGCATATATGGAACAGGACAAAAGAATTGCTTATTACTTTTCACTAATCATTAATTACTTACTACCTTTATAAATAAAAATTTCTCAGCCAATCCCCACAATTTATAGTTTGGGGTTAGCAGGATAGAAATCTGCCTATTTCTACCATTCTAAGTCCTGCTACTGGTAGGTGATCCATAAACCACCAGAGATGAAGAACTTCAAGAGCCCCAGGTAAGTTCAGTTAAATTTGCAAATATAAATAAAATTTGTTTCACATACCACAAAAGCAAAAATGATGCAATTAATCAAATGTGACATTCTTTTCTAGGGATCTAACCACAAGGGAAAATTGGTGAGAAGAAAATCAGAAACTCAAGCTCAAGCTCCAGATAAGTAAAAATTCCAAATCTTTTTTTTTTTTATCAGCTGGGAAAGTTCATATCATAGTATAAGTACCGTTGTTCTGACTAATTACTGCTGTCTATGTCAGTGGGAATGCTGACCATAAAACAGCAGGAAAGAACACTCTTCTCCTATTCCACTAGAGGTAAAAAAAATCATTTAAGTCAAAGACTTAAGAAATCAACTGAAAAGAGGTAAACTCATTTGAAGATCAAATAGCTTATTTTTCTGGGAAATAAGTCAATAAAAAAATGATTTTCTTCATTTGTTTGCTCTTATACTTTTTAATAAAGAACCAATGGTGTTAAATAAACCAACTCACAGTCACAAATGTCATTGAAAACAAGCTCTTTAGATTTGCTTTAATTCCTGTCCATTCAAAAAAGCATGATTCTCTTCTGCCTTATTTTATTTTTGAAAAAAAAAATTATTACATTTTCCAACTGAGTTCTAGTAAGCCAGCCAACATCTCACTGATATCTAGTGTATATTTTGGAATTTAAAGCATAAAGTCAGCAGTGACTTGCTGTGGGGTTAAGGAAAATAAGTTATTTCAGATTAAGACTCTAATTAGATAAAAATCACTAAGAAAATAAGTAATTTGGTAATGTCAGCTAAATTTACAAAAGCTCATATTCATCTTTAAGTCAAAGGTTGTGTGTATAATGGCAAGCTAAAATGAAAAATTGAGTCAATTATTTAGATAATTCAGGTCTAAAATTGCTGCTATTTAGGAAGAGAATATTTAGCTAATGGGGTCATGATTTATGTAAATAAACTATCAACATTGACCAATTAACAACCTTTCTCATTTCATTGGGAATATACAGCACTGTCTTAATGATTTTCATGGGAATATGTTACAAGAAAGCCTCCATGTTAAATTAAAACCACAAAAGATCTCATAAATCAAGCAAAGTAAAACTAAATAGCTCAGTGTGTACCTTCTTTTTGTCCCCAATAAGATCAAAGAAAATAGGACTCAACAGGAATTATGTTGAATTCCAAATATCTACATTTTTCCATTTTTCTTTGCATCTTGAAAGGACTCCTTTTTCACCTCATTTCTTAAAGTAAATTGTAAAGCTTCTAATAAAAGGTAGTGTTTCCACATGATTTCTTTTTTAAAAGCAATCTTAAAATAATAGAACCAGGTTTGTAGAACAAGCATATTTTGCTTATTTTGTTTCTCTCATTGTTTGTCCCTTCACTGATCACTCTTTTTTTTTTTAAGATTTTATTTATTTATTTGACAGAAAGAGAGACAGTGAGAGAAGGAACACAAGCAGGGGGAGTGGGAAAGGGAGAAGCAGGCTTCCCGCCGAACAGGGAGCCTGATGTGGGACTCAATCCCAGGGTCCTGGGATCATGACCTGAACTGAAGGCAGACGCTTAATGACTGAGCCACCCAGGCACCCCATTCACTGATCACTCTTTTCAAAATTGGGGCAGGGCTAATAAATATGTATTAATAATACTTTTACTGAAATGCATTAATACTAAAATCACCATAACCAGATATTTGCATTTAATTTATCTTAACATATAACTAACAGTGTAGCTAATATGTTCCTAACATTGTGGTTAGAAAATGTCCTTGTGTTATCTTCAAAAGTTTGTAACTTCAGTTAGCTTCATTCCTATCCTATGACGTAAACACTTCAACTTTTCAGATTGTATTATTGGAGTTTAGAAAGGTTAGATATCTCCTGGGAAAGATAGCTAGTGATGTTAGAGCTTGGGTTTTAAACTCTGATGTGTTTATGCTGTGTTGTTATTTCTAATTGTTGAATGAAAAACATTTTAAAAACAAGCTAAATAAGGAGCTATGTGGAAAAGAAAAATGTGGTATGCTTGTGTGTGGGTGGGTGTGTCTAATGGGAGGGTGACTAGCTGAATCTCGAAGTCATATGGAACCCAATTTACTAGCTTCAGGTTGAAAATTATGTACTTCTTTAAACATTTTAGGGCTGTGGTTCATAAACCCATTTACATTAGAATTACTTGGGCAGGTTAAATAAAATACCAGTGTTTTGAAAAAGAAATGAATTAAAGAAACTACCTTTTAAAGAATTAAGACTTAATATTATCTACTTTCTACTATTAAGGGGCTAAAGACTGTCATGATTGTGGCCCCTACCTACCTCATTTACTTCATCTCATCCTCTCATCCTATAGTGTCTGTCTTACCACCCTGGACTTTGAATTCTCTCAAACAGGTCAAGATCGTTCTTCTTAGAGCTTCTACCTTTGTTGTGTTTTCCTAAAGTGCTGTTTTCCCTGATGTTTGCATGGCTGTCTTTTGTTCCTTCCCTTCATCCTTCTTACCCCAGTTGACCACCCTTTCTCCTAGCCCTAGACCTTTCCATTTCTTCCCATTGCTCCTTTGTCCTTCCTCCTCCCCTCCCGCAGCATGGCACCCTTCCCACACTTCCTGTCCCTCTCCTTTTCCCACATCTTCCCTTCACCTTCCTTCATACTCCTGAGCCATCTTCTCCAGCATAGTCTAGCTTTTTCTACAATGATGAAATGGCCAGCTAACAAGAGGAATTTGGGGGCCCTTCCCAAAAAGTTATCTGAAAGGATAAAGGCACATTTTCAGAACCTGGTTTATACACTAGAAGATATGCTTAATACAAGTAAATTAATAATTTTGTGTCTTATATCTTAATGGATCTTAGTGTTAATATTGGAAATTGTCTTTTTTACTATCATATTCCTTACATATTATTGTCTTGCTTAACTAATCTATCAGCCAGAAAACTGGGGAATTCACAAAGATTAAGTTGGATTTTTTTATTTCTGCTATCTGGAAGTTTACTTCTAAAAGGAGTGGCTAATAAATGGCTAATAAAAGTGGCTATCCTACTCAAGGATAAGAAAGAATTCTTCAACCAGCGACTGATAGGGCTTAGGATATAAATATGGAGCTCTTGCCTCTCTGATGGGATAACTCTGAATTGCTTGTTCTACACTGGTTATCTGAATATCCTCAAAGGATTAAAATTCAGTTGCACACAAAGAAAAGTAGAAGATAGTTTACAAAGTAAATTGCAATGTGTCATTAGAAACCTGATATTTCCTATGTTCCCCAAGTAGTTTACTTCTCCCTTCTTCTTCTTTTCTCTTCTCTTCTCTTCTCTTCTCTTCTCTTCTCTTCTCTTCTCTTCTCTTCTCTTCTCTTCTCTTC
>NC_058404.1:98030953-98046354 GCF_002201575.2 Neomonachus schauinslandi
TCTCTTCTCTTCTCTTCTCTTCTCTTCTCTTCTCTTCTCTTCTCTTCCCTTCCCTTCCCTTCCCTTCCCTTCCCTTCCCTTCCCTTCCTTTCCCTTCCCTTCCCTTCCCTTTCCCTTTTTCCTTTCCTTTCTTTTCCTTTTCATTCCATTCCTTCCTATTTCAATTTTTGGGCAGAGGTACTCTTTACATTTCAGTGTGTGTGTATAATCGAGAATGGATAGGCATTACCATTAATTTTTTAGTTGCAAATCTTCCCTTCCCTAGTCCTAATTGTTGCACAGAAAGACAATTACAACCATGTAATGCTTGTTTGTTCCATTGCATTACTGAGTACAGAGACAATACAGAAAAGGGAAAATTACCTTTTAGCAAATATCACAACATACTTTAAGAGTTTTCCTCATGTTTGTGTTGTCTGAAGTCTGGCATGATCTTAACTACTATAAAAAAGTTTTGATGATTCAAAGAATAAAAACATATGCATTAAATAAGCATAAAGGAAATTTTTAAAAAGCAAATGCATAATGCAAAGCATTATACTGCTCTGTTACTGCCTTAAATAAGTCACACACATGCATATGCACATACTCAGAGCATTGGCTTAGCAGTTCTTAACAGTTTCCTAATAGAGAACAGATGGAAACAAATGTCACTTTTATATAAGTTTATGTATTTTCACATTTTATTTGCCTGGTTTTGAAGTCTTTCACTTACTTCTTAATCTTTGCCTTAACCATTGCATTGTTAAGATAAATGAATTAAGCAAATGCTATTTTATAACAAGCATGAAATTTAAAATGTGACTGTTCCAAAAGTTAATTGCTAAGCTTGTTTTCAAAGAGAACCAATCAAATCAGAATTCATTATTTACCTATATATCTAACTCTTCTTTCTGATATTTTTAGTTCTATTAGCATTGTATTTGTTTCGACAGTCACTCAAGCTCAACTTCTTAGGGTCAGTATCTCCTGAATTATCAAATGCTGCCATTTTTTTTTTTTTCAAAAGCTACCTTCTGACTTCCATTTAGTCTCCATATGCATTTCTGAAATTCTGTTTATTGTGCACTGTTCTGTTCAAATATCACTCCAGCTAATTGGATTCTACACAATTTAATTAATTCTAAAACATTCAATCTAACAAATATGTGTTGAGTGCCTAATATACGCTAAGTACTCTACTGTACACAAGGAGCTTACAGTCTTCCGAGTGAAACACATGTAAACAATGACTCCAGAGTCTGTTCAATGAAACCATTGAATTATGGTTGCAAATGTGCAAATGGCAGTCTGGGGAGTGAGGTAGAGGGAGAAGACAGAGAAAATTTCACAGGACAAGGGACAACCAAATTGAATTTTTGAAGGTTACAAGGAAGGTCTACCAAAATGGTAAGGGAAAAAAGAGGGAAAAAAAGTTTAAGGCCCAGAAAACACACACACACACACACACACACACACACACACACACACTTACAAAAACACAAAAAACCTGAAGATATGCTTGTCACTTAGCAAGAGTTTTGGCTGAAATAACATAATAGTTAATTACAATTATTTAAGTAAATAAGATCACTCCTATCCCCACTTAGGAAGTCCAGTGGGGCCCCTGGGTGGCTCAGTCAATTACACATCGGACTCTTGGTTTTGGCTCATGTCATGATCTCATGGGTCGTGAGATTGAGCCCTGTGTGGGACTCTGCACTCAATGTGGAGTCAACTGGAGCTTCTTTCCTTCTTTCTCCCTTTCCCCCCACCCCGGCACACACTCTCTCTCTCTCAAATTAATAAATAAAACTAAAAAAAAAAAAGAAAGAAAAAGTCCAGAAATACAGTTCCTAATGTCTATTAGTGCCTGCCCCCCATATTGAACTCGGGCTGAAAGTAGCAAATTCAAAGCTACAGTGTGCATCTTGGTGCAATTGACTGAGATATATGGGAAAAGAACACATAGAACTAAATATGGCCATCTAGATATAATATAAAAGCCGATAGGGCCAGAAATAGCTCCTGAAAAGGGGAGTGTAAAGGTAGGAATCTCAGAGCCAGAACAGTTCTTGCAAAGGCAAGTTGTTTAAGTAAGTGAAGAGAAGCCAGAAAGTGCCTATACTTTGCATCAGGCTTTACATTCCAGTCTAGGTAATAAAGGAGGGTGGCTCACCTGACTAGTAACCTCCAATAGCTGGGCATATCCTGGGACACATTGAAGGATTTGAAGCTAAATGATCAGACTTTTAGGTTAGAGTTATTATGATAGTTACAACACAAAGATTGGCTTATGAGAGGGACACCTGAGAAAACAAACCAGTTCAGAAACAACATAATGGCCCATGTAAGCATTTCCTCTAATTCGTCCAATTGATTCTATTTTAACCCCTCAAAAGAATGAGATTGCTATGCTTGATCTTCTGTCATAATACTCATAACCTCATGCCCTGTTAGGAGGATTTCTATCTTATTCACCCTTTTGGTTTCATTATTTGTTCATTTATTTAACACTTGAGTACCTACTATGTGCCAGTCCCTGTTGTAAATGCTAGGGAGATAAAAATAAACAAGAATTCTCTTCTGTTTCTGTTAGTGTGTTTGTATTCTAGTGATAGAGTTAATAAGTACAAGTAAGCATATGCCATATCAGGTTGTGATATTATAGAAGGAAAATGCAAGGTGGGTTAGGAAAATAAAAGAATGGGGAAGCTCTTATTTTATATTAGGATGGTAAGATAAAGTCTCACTGATAATCTAAGACCTGAAGGAAGTGAGGGGGTGAGCCATTTGGATATATGGAGGGAGAGGGATTCATGCAGAGGAAATGAGTGCCAAAGCTCCTAAGGTAAAGCATATGTATGATTATTAATTAACAACAAGGAAACTAGTGTAATTGGTGCATAATGAGTAATGGAAGAATAGTAAATTTTGATATCAAAGAATCAGTTATGGACCATATCATAGAGACTTATAGGTCATGATAAGGATGTTGCCTGTAAGCTTGGAAACCATGTAATAGTACTTATCAACAAGTTGATGAGATTAGATTTAGGTCATACAGGATCACTGTGGCAGCTGTGGGTTCAGTCTGGAGGGAGATATGAGTGGAAGCAAGGAAACCAGGTAGGAGGGCCCTGCACCAAACCAAGAGAGAGATGATGAGATTCTGGATATATTGTGAAAATATAGGCAAGAGATTGACGGATGGAAGAGAGATGTAGTGAGAACAAAAGAGAGGAGTCAAGGATGACTTTCAAGGTGTATGCTTGAGAAACCAAAGGGATGGAATTTCCATTAACTTAATGGGAAAGATAGTCAAAGGAAGATTAATAAAATTAGGAATTCTGTTTGGATCATATTTATCTTGAGATAACTATTAAATATCTATAATGTTTAACCCTTAAACAGTATTTTTTTAATCTCAGATACTATAGTTTCTCCTTTAAAAGTTTCTGCTTCACATCATCAGTCTTTTCTCTAGCTTCTTACACCTGTGAAACCTAGTTATAATTATTTTATTGTGCTTGTCTACTAATTCTATCAACCGTGTTACTTGCTAATTGATTGATTTTTATTTTTAACTCAGTGTTGTATTTTCCTGCTTTGTTGTGTGTCTGATAATTTTTGTTGGATATTTGATATTGTGAATTTTACTTTGTCACCTAACATTGCCATAAATATTATTGAGCATTGTACTTGGGTAATTTAGTTGTTTGAAAACAGTTTGATCCTCTTGGTTCTTGATTTTAAGCTTTATTAGTGTCGGAGCAGTATTTTGTCTCAGGTAAATTTTTTCCTGCCACTACAGCAAGACCCTTTTTAATACATTATGCTGATGCCTTGTGAATTACACTCTTCACCCTGATTCTTGGGAACAATCAGCCATGTGAGTTTCCTCACATGTGTATGCTACTCAGACTCAACTGAATACTAAAGTGGACCCTCTGTAGATCTCCAGGTTTCTGTGCTCAGTTCTCCCCCCTCCAATGCTCTGCTCTTATGAACTCAAGCCATCTTGGCCTCTTTGGATACTCTCTCTATCTCCCTCACTTAGTGAGAACATCACTTCCCCCCTCACTGGGTTGTGCCCTGAAAACATTTTTGGGACAGACATAAGTGGCGCAATTTTAGGATTCATCTTTGTTTCTCATTTCTCAGGGATCATTGGCTTTTATTGTCTGATGCTCAATAACTTGAGTCATTGTTTGTATACTTTGCCCATTTTCTTTTTAGACAGGAGACTAAATACAGTCTTTTTTACAAAGTGGAAGTCTATTCAGCATAATTCTTTTTTTCTTGTCATTTAAAATCAGCATTGTTAGGGAAGCTATATTAACAAATTACAGAACACGTTTTACATTTGCAGTTCAATGACTTTTGACAAATGTATGCACACATAAGCACCACCACAATCAACACACAAACCACTTCCATCATTCACAGAAGTTATTCCCCATTGTAGTTAACCATCCCTGCAACCCAACCACACACAGCCACTCATCTGCAATCTGTAGCGTAGATTAGTGTGTATAGTCTAGAATTTCATATAAATGGAATCATATAGTGTATACTCTTCTATTTCTTGCTCTTTTCCCTCAGCATAATGCTGTTAACATTTATCCTTGCACATGTTAATAATTCTTTTTATTGCTGCACATTATTGCATCAAATGACTAGAACATGATTGTCGATAGACATTTGGTTATTTCCAGTTTAGGGCACAATGTTATTATTAGCATTTGCACATAGATCTTTGTATGATTATTTACAGATTTTACCCCTTCCAGTTACAGTTTTTATTCAGGTGTAAATTCCCCTCTACTATTATTCTGTCTTGGAAAACTTTCTAATATCTTCAATTTTTTTTTCTTACTACAGATTTTACAATTATCACTGATAGGGTTTTTATAACCACTTCCCTGCACTGTCTTTAATAGAAGTTCCTCAGTTACAATTCCTGCATGTAATTTAAACTAAATTAAATTTTAACAACTAATTAAAGCTCTTTTTTTTCATTTTAGACACTAGAGGATAGTTTATTTTTTTCTAAATCACCAACCAAAATATAGAAAATAAGCAAGCAAGACCTATAAACAAAGATTTTCTACAAATGCTACCTTTTCTCCCCCTTATAAAAAAAAAAATATATATATATATATAGCTTAGAATTTAGAGCAACTTACGAACAATAGTCATTAGTCATACCCTGTTAATTCCATCTGCTTTCCCACTAATGTATGTAATTATATAGTAATGTCAATGTTTTTTATCATCTCTCCTAATATATGGTCTCTTAGATCCTTGAGCTTTCCCTTCCATATACTTACCACAATTGTAAGCATATTCTTATTATGACTTCTTTAAAAATGTATCATTTTCTCATAGAAAGTCTTTAAAGTTCACAAATGAAAGAACTATTTTGTTCATTACTATATTCCTTATTGCCTAGCACAAAGGCTAACACATATAGAATTATCTGAACATCTTGTTAAAAATGGTGTTAACTATGGGATGTCCGGATGGCTCAGTTGGTTAAGCGGCTGCCTTCAGCTCTGGTCATGATCCCAGGGTGCTGGGATCGAGCCCCGCATCGGGCTCCCCGCTTAGTGGGAAGCCTGCTTCTCCCTCTGCCTCTGCTTGTACTCTCTATCTCTGTCAAATAAATAAATAAAATCTGTTTTAAAAATGGTGTTAACTGTATTTTACTTGCCATAGCATGTTTCCTTGGTAATATCCATGGCCTCTTAAAATAAAAGTGTGTTTTCTTTTCCTATATTATCTGAAATAGCGTGTTTCATTAGTTAATATTATATTCTAATTCTCCCTCACTTTCCCAGGGTCCAGCATACCATAAATTTATTCCTAATATGTTTTACATTGCAAATCTTAATGCAGTGAAGTGGTTATAAAAACCTTATCAGTGATAATTGTAAGATCTGTAGCAAGAAAAAAAAAAATTGAAGATATTAGAAAGTTGTCCACCATCATTGATGGACAACACAGAGTACATAACACCTGAAAGAGAAATTTCTAAAAGGCAAGTACGAGAAAATATAGAAAGAGCCAGGTGTCAACTTTTAACTGACTGTGACCCTCTGCTGCTGGCCTCTGCTGCTCCTTTTTATTTTTTTTTTTAAGATTTATTTATTTATTTGAGAGAGAGAGAGCGAGCAGGGGAGAGAGGCAAAGTCTCAAGCAGCCTTCTGTTCTGAGCACAGAGCCTGGCACAGGGCTTGATCTCAAGACCCCAGGCTTTAAGGATGCTTTTTCACAGTATTGAAAAGAATGATTTTGCAAGAAATACACTTATCTGCATATAAATTATTAATTAAAACAAACTCCATGCAAAAGAAGAAAGCTAAAGATAATATATTGAAAATAATAAACTATTCCAATTTACAAGTAGACAGTCACTTCTTTATTCAGTAACTTCTTGAATCTAAATATTAGGCCTAATGACACTTGAAGGGGGTAGATTTAGTCTAAATAGAATTGTCATATGTTATGGAGAACATTTGGGTTTTCATAAGATTATTAGATACTAGACATGCTATTGTGGGACACATTTGAATTTCTTCAAGTACTATCTGGGATGAAAAATGTGCCTCCCACAAAATAGATTTGGGAGTCCTAGTCTATGCTAATTTGTCCTTATCAGTTAGCTGTCTAATCATGGAGGTTATGTTTATATAAAAACAATTTTCAGGGGTGCCTGAGTGGCTCACTTGGTTAAGTGTGTGCCTTTGGCTCGGGTCATGGATTCCAGGGTCCTGGGATGGAGTCCTACACTGGGACTCTGTGCTCCACATGGAGTCTGCTTGAGTTTCTCTCCCTCTGCCCTCCCCCCCCCGACCCAACGGCTTGCACGCATGCATGCATGCATTCTCTCTCTGAAATAAATTTAAAAATCTTCTGAAAAAAATGATTTTCAGAGTGACCTAGGTTAGCTGTACATTTCATTTACTTGTGCCTTTCTAATTAATTTATAAATGTTTTGTTATTTACACTTCTCTTTTATTTCAATTGATCTTCCTAATAGGCTTGTGAGCTTTTCAGAAAAAAAGAAAAAAAAAAAAAGTATTCACATCCTGCTAAAGTGAAGACAGGGTTTTAGAATATTTAAGTAACATTTAAAATTATACAGTCCAGATCATTGACTAAGGTAATGTTGTTAAATAGATAGATAACACAAGCCAAAGTGCAATTTTAAATGACCTCATCGCCACATTAAAAAAAGTAAAAAGGAGCAGATTAAATTCATTTTATAGCATTTCCCCCAACATGTCCAACATTTTGTTATTTAAGCATGTGATCAATACAAAACTACTAATAACATGTTTTACATTCTTTTTTCTCACTAAATATTCGAAATTCAAGTATATTTTACACATAAACTACATCTCAACTTAAACTAGTTACATTTCAAGTACTCAGTTGCTACATGTGACTAGTGACTACCGTACTGGACAGCACTTATCTAATATTTCACCTTCCTAAGAATTGTCTAAACAGTTTTTTCTTCTACTCCATGAAATTCCTTTTTTTACATTCTATATGTATGCAATCATCTGAACTATCTCTTAATTTTTTCTTTGATCTCCACATTATAGCCTTAATCCATGCACCAGGGGTCATCCTCACCCAACTTAGTGCAATAGCTCACTCAGTGGTATACTTCCTTCCTGTATCATCCATTCACTCTATATCCTGATGCCCTGATGACCCTCCTTATTTTATACTTGATCATGTCACTCTCTGGTTTACAGGAGAGACCCCTAGTTTTGTCTTACTATGAGGTAGGACTAAGGTTTAGAAATTTTTTAAATGTTTTCTAGGTAATTTTGATAGCTGGGTAAATTGCAAGAGTAGATACGTGCCATTATTCTGACCTATGTGAGTACCTTAGACTTTTCCAATAACTGTTGGCTTTGTGACAGCCAAAATACATTTGGAAATTGAATAATATATTCCCCTAAATTATTTCAGTCAGTTCACAGTGAAAGAGCTGCTAAATGCATCCATGTTCGTTTCTGTGTTGATTTTTTTCAGTAAGAATCTTTTCTTCCTCAGAAAGGATATTATGATATTAGGCTAATTTGAATTAACCAACTCTGAGCTTGAATTCATCATTTCCATTCCCTTTAAAGTAGGAACTATGTAGGAGTATTAAATGTATGAATATTTAGACAAAATAGGTCAATTTAGATCTACGTTTTTATATTGAAATATAGAAAATGAGATAGCTAGAAAAAGTCATAGAGATATTTTTTTCTCAGTAAATCACTGTTTATGTATTGTAAAATTCTTTATGATGTGGCTAACATTTGTATTCTAAAGCAGAAATATATTCCTCTAGGCTATATTTTTATGTGATAAGGGGATTTCCAACTCACTCTTATTGGAAAAAATATACATTTATACATATAGTGTCACAATTACATTATTCTTCAGTAAAAATTAAAAAAAAAATCTTATCACCAAAAGGGAAAATTTTAAAAAACACTCTTAAGTTTTCAGCTATGATCAAAGTTAAATAAATAAATGTGTCTCTGCAGGCACTAAGCTGTATTTTCAAAGTGCATACAAAATGAGAGCAACCTTAGGGATTTTTTTCAATGAAAAAGACCCCAGTAATAGGATAAAAATGAAAATGGATTTTATACATACTTCCCAAGGCTTATATTTGATGAGACTTTATAAGGAATTTAGTAAGATGAAACAAAATGGTAAGATCAAAGCACACACACACCAAAAAGGATTTCCTGCTATGAAGCATGTAAATTGGGATGATGTGGCTAATGAAAAGTCTTATTTCTTAGATTCCTTAAATTCTGCCTAGAGAAAAAAAAATAAATAAATAAACATTTGATTTGATTATATGACCAAATAATATAAACTAGGCAAAGCGCATATTTTAAGTCATTTATAAAGAGCTTCTTTAAATACCATGTCTTTTCCACAGAATTTACGGGAAGTGTGTAAATGTGCCACAAGTGTGTTAGAAACTGCAGTGTCATTTGTTCTGTGTGATTGCAGACATCTCCACTCCCTCTGTTGAAGGTTGTGCTCCTACAACATTGGCTTTTCAATTCCTCAAACCCACCAAACATATTTCTTATATAAGGGCTTTACGTGTGTTGTCCCTACTATCCCTACCAGATTTCGTCCCCATTCCTTACAAGATTGACTACATCTTGTTTTTAGGTCTCAGCTTAAATATTACTTTTCTAGAAAACTCCTTTTATCATCCAAACTAAAGTTGGTCTCCCTCTATTATTTCTCTATTTTTTTTTTATTTGAGTATAAGTTGACAGTGTTACATGAGTTTCAGGTAGATAACATAGTGATGCAGGTTTTCTACAGGCTGTGCTATGCTCATCCCAAGTGTAGCTACCATCTGTCACCATACAACCCTCTATTATTTCTATCTTAGTGGCAGGTTTGTTTCCTTTTACAGCTTTTCACAGTTTGTGATTCATTTACTTTAGTTTGATTACTTGCTTATTTGTTCTTGCCTCCCTCCCTCCCTATACTATAGCCTTTTATGAGGAAAAGCAAACTGTCTATTCATTAACCATTTCATATTACTGTAAAGGATAGTGACTGTTACAACATTAGTGCCCAATAAATATTTGTAGTCTGATATGAATAAATAAATAAGTCACAATATTAAGTTAATTTAATATGTTTTAACCTGTTTATGATTAATTTTAAGAAATACTTATAATTTCACTTTAATAATGTGAGAATGTTATTTATTAAAATCTCATGATTCAAATGAGACAGATTTTAATTGCAATCGAGTCTAAAGGCTAGTATTAGTGATAATTTACCAAAATAACCTAAAGAATTTTCAGATACAGCAAAAGTAATTTGCATGATAACCAGAGCACCCATGAAATTGGTAGAGGGATTTGAAAATATTTATTCATTACAGCCTCCTACTTCCACCCTAATCTCTTCCTTGTTGATTCTACAAGTTTCCTCCACAATTCATGAGGAGAATATCTCTGCTTCAGGAGGTACTTCAATCCTTGAAAATGAATAGACAATAAATAAATAAGCCAATGAATATATTGCATAGAGTTGGTGATAAGTGTCATAAAGAATCAAAAGAGAACCCAACATGTTGGCAGGTGGGCAGGGTAGGTCTCTCTGAGAAGATGACATTTAAGCATAGACCAGAAGGGGTGGAAGAACATAACAGGCACAAGAGAGGGCAAACAAGTGCAAGGCCAGGAAGTATGAATAGATTTATAGTGTTATGGATTGAAATAGTGTTATGGATTGAATTGTGTCCCTCCCCCCCAAAAAAAAGTTGAAGTCCTAAGCCCTTGTAGAGTCATTATAAATGTAATTAGTTAAGTCAAGATAGAGACATACTGTAGTAAGATGGGTCCTTAATCAATATGAACAGTATCCTTATAAAAAGAGGGAAGATGATGTGAAGACAGACACACAGGGAGAAGAAGTCTATGTGAAGATGAAGACAGAGACTGGAGTTATGCTGCCACAAGCCAAAGAAACATCTGAGGCTACCAGAAACTAGGAAGAGGCAAAGGGCAGTTCTTTCCTGACAGGTTTCAGACGGAGCATGGCCCTGCTCACTTCCTGATTTCAGACATCTAGCTTCCAAAACTATGAGACAATAAATTTATGTTGTTTTAATCCATCCCATTTGTGGTACTTTGTTACTCTAACCCTTAAGAAACTAATACAAACAGGTGGGTCAACATACCGGCAGAGGAGTAAGCAAACAGAAAATAATTTGGAAATGTTGTTTATAATTTTACAGGTGATTTAAATTCAAGTTGAAAATTATTTATATACTAAGAATATATTATTTTCTTTGTACATTGCTAAAGGTGGTGACGAAGAAGAAATTCAGATAACCATGCTAATATAAATCAAAGATAGAGATAATATTACAAATGTTTTTTCTCTGAGTGTTAAAGGCCAAAGAACCTAATACAAAGCAAACATGCGAGGAAACCCAACATATAGGGAGAACATACTAGGATTCCCATTTTAGGTGAAAGTTTCATTTCTAGAACATATGATTTAATCTTCTGCCTAACTGCAGTGCTCAAGGAAAATTACATAAAAAAAATAGAGAAGTGTTTATATCCTATATTTGGTTAAAGGAGATTGTAATAAAATAGAGGAACAAGGAAGTAGCACCTTTTACTACTGGAACATTTTTATTTGAAATTTAAACTCATCTGTGAATGAAAGTTTTCACTTTTAGCCTAGCTTCTTGAAACAAACTATTGTCTACCTGTATTAGTCAGAGTTCTCCAGAGAAAGAGAACCAATGTATAGACTTATTAAAAGGAATTGGCTCACACAATTATGTTGGCTGAGAAATCCCAAGGTCTGCAGTCACTAAGCCACAGACCCTGGAGAGCCAATGTGAATCAGAAGGCCTGAGAATCAGGAGAGCTGATGGTGTTGTTTTAATGGCAAGCAGGCAGGCTCACCGCCCAAGAAGAGCCAATGTTTTAGTTTGAGTCTGGAGACTAGAAAGTAGTTTCCTGGCTCAAGCAAACAGGTAAGAAGAGTTTCCTCTTGCTCAGAGTTTTGTTCTATTCAAAACTTCACTTGATTGGGTGAGGCCCACCAAAAGTATGGGCAGCAATCTGCTTTACTCCGTCTACTGATTCAAATTTTGATCTCACCCAGAAATACTCTTACAGACACACCCAGAATAATGTTTGACCATTTGGTCACCCGTGGTTCAATCAAATTGGCACATAAAATTAATAAAATTAACCATCGTACCATCTTTGTTTTTATTCTTTTTTAAAAAATATTTTTTTTAATTTATTTTTATTTGAGAGAGAGAGATTGAGTGAGCAGGAGAGAGAGAGTATGAATGGGGGGAGAGCAGAGAAAGAGGGAGAAGCAGACTCCCCACTGAGCAGGAAGCCCCACGCGGGGCTCGATCCCAGGACTCTGGGATCATGACCTGAGCTGAAGGCAGATGCTTAACCCACTGAGCCACCAAGGTGCCCCTCTTTGTTTTTATTCTCTAAGAAAATTATTTTATTATTGTTTTTCTATTCTCAACTTCCTATTCAACCCATTTTGTTCTAGTTTATTTGCTATTATTATGCTAAATGATGTCTATAATAATAAGCACTGAATTCCTAAAATAAACTCTCTCAGGCATTTTTCTGTTCTCTTATTTGACATCTCTGGAGTATCTGACTTTGAGATCATTCTTTCCTTTATAACATATTACCTTGCCTTGGCTTCTGTGGCTCCTTATTTCTATGGCTCTTCTCTCATCTCTCTAGCTTCTCTCCCTTACTGAATCTTCTGTCCCAGTTTCTCTTCTTCGGTCCAAATTTTAAATTCTCTGTATTTTCAAATATTGTTCCTTGTCCCACTTCTTTCTCATTGTAAAATTTCCACGAATTACCTATTTCATATCTATGGTTTTCAATGCCCTGTGACTCAAATTCTTTCTCTCATTTGGGGAACTCTGTTGAGTTCTAGATCTACCTTAAACACAACACATATAAAACTAACTAAAATACTGGGACAGAGTTTGAGAGGAAGACATTTATGGGCCCTGTAGGTATTGACAATTTGGGGGGTAAAGGAAGCATGAATGACAGAAGAAATTGGGCTATGAGGCAGCCAGGAGAAGCCTCAGTTGACTCCACAAGCTGAAGCTGGCATAGTTCCAGATCCAGGGCAAGGGGTTGGGCAAGTACACCTTGACATCAATCAGTCCTTGGACTCAGGGTGCCTCAAGAAGAAGATGTGACTTTGGGCACACTGTTCTCTTTAGTCTAGGGCATTCTCTGGAGTGAATCTCGATTATAATCTGTCAATCAGCAACTTTCTTAACCACTGAGTAAATGAGTTCTTCTCTCTTGAAAGGGATGGGAGTCATCTAGACAACACAATGCACAAACTGATCTTCCTGATGTAATCCCTACCTCAGTAAATGACACTATCATGATAACAAGCAGTAGAAACAAGAAAGTTCCCCTCACCCTGCACTGTTTCTTCTCTTTCCAATTGGAAACAAAACTGCTTCAACTACCTTCCAGAATTTACTTGGGAGAATTTCTACTATATAATTCCCTGTAATACGTCTTTCATTGAGAATCCTCTTGCCAAGGTCTTTATCAAGATCTTGGTGTAATATATGTCTCTCATTGAGAATCTTCTTGCCAAGGCCTTTATCAAGATCTTGGTTAGATCACATTTGGATAATTTGATTTTCTAATTGGTCAACCCTCCATATTGTTACTAACAATCATTGAAACATATGAAAAAATAATTTATCTTTTGCAAATACAGTGGATAATTGTGTCCTGATTCACTATAAATTACAGATACTTGTTTACATGTATACTTAAAAAAACCCACAATATTTACATCATATTTGAAGAAAACGTCTAGTAATAAGCAGGTTTTATAATAGACATCTGTTAATTTTCCTGGTTAACTTGTATTCATGTTTCTTAAGAAAACAATAGAAGAAACTATAGACATTAAACAATCTCAGCATTTTACTCTTATAAAATACGGAAAATAATCTCACACTAGAAGCTTCCTATAACAATTGATTACAATCAGTACAGCATGTCACAGACCTGCCTGGTTGAAGGTGTGATTTGATAGGTCAACCAGAAACTAACTTACTTGAAAGAACTAAGAGCCTTCTGGATGAAAAAAGAAGGGGAGGAAAGTCCCTAACAAATGATTGGTCTAAAATGGTTTGGTGACCATATGCAAGATTCAAAATAGTAAGGGCGATACGGAAGGGAGAGAAGTGGAAAAAAGATGGGGGGTCGGTTTTTGTAACTCATTAAAACTGTCCACTTTTCTATGGAATTATGACTGAGTTCAAGGAGAGAGATCCAATAAAATAAAAAACACCATTTGTTCAGAATTGTGTATCTCTGTGAACTGAATTTTATCTAAGTCATTTAGATACAAGTATGTCACTATTTTTTTAAAAATGACACAAATACAGAGATTAGGTACAGATTTGTATAGTTTAAGGAATTATTGCGAGAGTTAAAGAAACAGACTCTAAGATCCAAAGTGACTCCAAAAATCACACCATAAAATTGAATTGCCAGGAGAGCGGCTTGCTCTGCCACAATCTGGAAACTTCCAAGGCAACTTAGGCCTTGATGATCATGCTACTTCTGCCATCATCCATGCCAAGAAATGTGGGCTCTCACGTTCTGCTTCTCTCCCAATTTCATTTATTTATTTATTTTTGTCCCAGTTTCATTTATTTCCAAATCAGTGTCTCCCACGACTTACCCAGGTTAAGTCACATCTGAAACTGTCTACAGAGCTTTCTGAGAAATCACTTTTAGCTTTCTCATCTCTGAAATTTTGAAGGCACCCTAGAAAGAAGTTAGTGTGTGGTGAGTCTGCTCAGCATATCTGTTACTTAACGGTATTTTTTTTCTCATATAAAAAAACAATTGTGAGATTCTGGAAACACAATAGAGCATGGCTTTTGGTCCCGTGTGACTGTCTAGACAGCACAAAGTCTTAGTAGAGACTCCTGTGCTTCGGTGGAAAGCAACATGCAAGTGTGAAGGGAACGAATAAATGGCAGCAGCAGCACCCACACCAGGAGGCTCTTGCCTCCTTGTCTTCAGAAGCACAGAAAACACCATCAAATTTCAAAACAGACTAAGGCAATGCCAGTTGAAAGAGTGTTTTGTTTTCTAATGTTGGTGGGAGAGGCAGAAGTGAGGTGCATTTCTGTGGGTCCCTCTGGCAGATAACTCATTCATTAACATTGGCTAAAATGACTTGCTTTTGGACATATGTAAGACAGCAAATGGAGATTCCCATAATAAAGAATAAAAGTAAAAGCAAAAAGGGAAACTGGAGGCCTATGGACTACTCTGATAAGGTTAATAATAAAGAAAACACTTGGGGCGCCTGGATGGCTCAGATGGTTAAGCGTCTGCCTTCGGCTCGGGTCATGGTCCCAGAGTCCCGGGATCGAGCCCCATGTCGGGCTCCTGGCTCAGCAGGGAGCCTGCTTCTCCCTCTCCCTCTGCCTCTAACCCTGCTCATGCTCTCTCTCTCTCTCTCTGTATCTCTGTGTCTCAAATGAATAAATAAAATCTTAAAAAAAAAGAAAACACTCATTCTTAATGGTTTTCACATGGGCTGGTAATACATGTTATCCTAATTGGTCAGTGCTTTGTAGCCAACAAATTAAACATGAAGCAATGGCTCTAGAAACATTGAAAAGACTTTAAAACTAAATCAGAGTCATCTGCCTAGTAAAGGTACTGGTTATTTTAAACAACTACTGGAATCTAATATCAAAAGTTATTTAAGGGAAAGAAGGGAAAGAAAGAAGGAAAGAAGGGAAGGAAGGAAGGAAGGAAGGAAGGAAGGAAGGAAGGAAGGAAGGA